>NC_050535.1:8081448-8092061 GCF_002922805.2 Oryzias melastigma
AAAAAAAAACTTAGGTTGTGGGCCAAAAACGACCAGCTAAAAACGCTGAAGCTGATAACTGAAAGCGCTGAAGCTGAAAGCCAGCTAAAATATTAGCCAAATGCTAAATTAGCCTAAGAAAGCTTACAAAACCGCTGGCATTTAGCTGAAATATTAGCTAAACATTTAGCATTCAGAAATATTAGCTAAAGTAAAAAAAACAAAACACTAATTTGCCAAAAGAGCATGTAAATATTAGCCTAACTCAAAAACAGCCCAAAAAACGTTTTTTAAAAAAAGCCTAAATTAGCCAAAACACCTAGCATGTAGCTAAAACAGTAGCTAAACTCCAAATTAGTCTAAAAAACATAAAAAACCCTTAATTAACCAAAACAGCTAGCGTGTAGCCAAAATATTAGCTAAACATTTAGCATTCAGAAATATTAGCTAAAGTTAAAAAAAATGGAAAAAAGCCTACATTAGCCAAAACAGTTAGCTTGTCGCTAAAACAATAGCTACACTTTAAATTAGTCTAAAAAACAAATCAAAAAAGCCTTAATTAGCC
Source organism: Oryzias melastigma (assembly GCF_002922805.2). Taxonomy (NCBI): domain Eukaryota; kingdom Metazoa; phylum Chordata; class Actinopteri; order Beloniformes; family Adrianichthyidae; genus Oryzias; species Oryzias melastigma. Next base: position 8,081,993 of record NC_050535.1, read on the forward strand.
AAAACAGCTAGCATCTAACTGAAATATTAGCTAAACTCCAAATTAGTCTAAAAAACTTAAAAAAAAAAAAACCTAAATTAACCAAAACAGCTAGCGTGTAGCCAAAATATTAGCTAAACTCCAAAATAGCTTAAAAACGTAGTAAATGGAAAAGGGTCCAAAAAGCTAACAGAATGTCAATTTATAAAACTGTAACATTTTAACATAATTATATAAAATGAAAAAGGCAGGAATGTTATTCCAGAATAAATTAACTTAAACCTTAAATAACTTTCAATATTTTACTCTCAATAACATTTTTGTCAAAATTATACAAGTTGGAAATGAGCGCAAGTTAACATCGGGCCATTAATAACAATAAAATAAAATGATCCAAGGGGCCGAATATAGTTATCTAGAGGGCCGGATCCGGGCCCCGGGCCTTGGCTTTGACACATGTGGTTTAACTGAAGATCAGACATTTAATTAACCTTTTAATGCAGAAATATGCATAAAAATGTGATATTTTAAAGCATATTTATCAATACAAAAATGTAAGTTCCATTTTTATTCACCAAAGACTCATTTGTTTTAGTTGCCGGTGCTGTGATTTGTTTTACCCAGCTGATATGTTGATGAAATTTGACATTTTAGAAATATCTGACATTTATTAAAGAAGTGATCTACTGATGGAAGCATTTCTGACAATATCATGGTTTAAAACAAACAAAATTTGTCCAAAAACATTAAAATTTCTACTTCATGTGAAAAAATAACAAAATTTTAGCTTAAATCTATTATTTAATAAATCCTATTAAAAAATAAGTTGTTATATTTTATAGTTTAAGAGCTTAAATAGTAATATTTTGCACTTTATTTAAAAAACCTTTTTTTTTTTTCCATTTTCACATTTAAAATCCTGACGTGGACCAAAACTTTAATGTGTCACCCCTAAAATCAACCACTACTTGCAGCCCCATTCAAGCTTTTGTTGCCCCCTGTCTCTCCATCCTTTTATCAGGGAGCCTGAAATGAAATACGGTCCCAAAAGGAGGGCCGCCCCCGTCCCCCTCCCTCTCCGGGTGTCCGTTTAAATAGGTTGGCGCTGCGGTGTGTGCGTGATAGATTGTGAGCGGATCGGACAATGGGAGGATTGAATGTGGTCTATTTTTGTGCAGCCCGGTTTCAGTGTCAGGCTGTTGATGATGGTTCGATTTAATAAAAAAAAAAAAAAAAAAAAAAAAGAAATTTGAATATTATTTTGCTGCAAAGAATGAACCAATTAGTCCGCAAAGGGTAAACAGTTAATTAGATGTATGATTTTTGGAGGCAAATGTGTTCTGGAGAATTGGTTGCTTTTAGGATCATCTTGTAATAAATAAATATGGTGAGATGAGAGGAAAACGGCATCCAGAACCGTGCAGAAAGGCTGGCCTGCACTGTTTGTGTGTGCAAACGTCTCCCAGGACTGGACTGCCTGAGGGAGGAGTTTTGGCTCTGCTGGGGGGAGTGGTGGGCCGTGTGTTTGCAGAGACATAGGAGCATTATCAGCATAGTAGGCGCTGGGATGCGCTCACACACCGACTGTCTCGGAGTGACGATGTGAGCGGACCTCTGCCTTTTTTAGCTTAATTTTTTTCAAAAAGTAAATCATCTTTAACCAATTGGGAAAATGGTGTTTATCGGGACCTCGTTAAAGTCTATAATTAAATACTTTAAAAGAAAAGGTAAGTTGATTTTAGTCTGTTATAGAGTCTTTTGCAAGTTTTCTGCATTAAATTTAAAACAAAGCTACAGGATTTGATCAGACGAGACATTTAAATTGCAAACCTCTATTTTCAATGGGATTTTTTTTTTTTTAAATCATGTTTTTTGTTGTTGCTGCCTCCACTGATCCTCGACTTGTGTTGCAGCCTGTTACCAGGTAACCAGCAGTAAAAGACTGCACAGCCAACACTAAGTGGGATCATAAAAGTGACAACAGGTGGAGCGAAAAGCTTTAACTTGGTGCAAAATAAGATTTTTTTTTTTAAAAAAGCAAAAACTTAAGCATCTTGCAAATGTAATCAATTGTGGATAAATTAATACTAATAAATCCTTGACACAGGTGTGTTTTTATCAATGGTTGTGTATTAAACACGTGAGGACAGATGAGACTACCTGATGCTGAGTGTAAGCCGCTTGTGGGGACTATAAAGGTTTATTTATAGCTTGTGTTTGTGTGCTTAACTCCTGCCTGAGTTGATTCCAGTAATTGTTATATCAGCGTTTCCATGTCTTGTTTTGCACAAATCTACCCTCACTTTTATTTATATATTTTTTTCACTTTTTTGGTCAAAAGAAAACCAAATTATCAGAGCTTTCATTGATTTGTAAACAAAAACTGCTTTTGTTTGTTGGTAAATAGCTGAATCTGACAGATGCAGACATCGTCGGCGAACGCTCCGGTTGTGTTTTACACGCATGTTCATGGGAGTTTTCAGAGCAGCCTTTGTAGTTTAATGCTCTGACGCGTCTTCGGACCTGCTCCTCTGAAGTCTCCTTTTGCCTGAGACACTAATGCGCGCAGGGATTAGTGGACTTCTGAAAGGACCTGCACACCAGAGTCCAGAGGGTCCGGGACTCCGAGGAAAAGCTGCAAGGGTTTTTGTCAGGACCGATGCAGACGGACAATACCAGCTTTGTCCCTATGTCCTTGGTCTGCCTATAGTCTCATGAGGTCTATTCAAGAGCCGTGGTTAGAATGGAAGGAGAGGGGGGTGCCTGTGGTTAAAGCTAACTTGATTCCTTTCCCACAACCATGTCTTAAAATGAATTTTTATGACTCTTTTTATGGCTTTTTTAGGGACAAACTGTGTGTTTTGTCACAAACTGCTGCTAGTTGTTCACTGGTTAATCACAAGTTCACAATTTAATGTATGATTGAGTTAGAAAAGAGAATCCAGAAAAAAGGAGACCTACGAAAGTTGGTCCACTTCTCATGAGCAGGTGTAAGGAGGGACAGAAACTCAGTGATTCGTTGATCAAAATTCTTGTCTGAACCAATGACTGCTTATCTATGAACGGCAGGTGTGTTACGTTAATGGTTTTCACTGGGCTGACAGAGGACAAATTTGGGACTTTCCAAAAGTTAACTTCTGTGTTTCAGTCAATCGGCCAAAAACCCTCTTTGGGTTCAACTTAAGTCTTGTACATACAAATGGAGCAATTGTAGTCATTGAATCTAACCACAGTGCTGGAATTGTATTGAGTTAGGGGTTGCGTTTTTTAATTTAGGTGTTGATGGAAGCTACCTTGATGCCTTTACCTCCTGATCTGAGCCCATAGTCTTTGTTTGTGTGATTGTGATCCTCAATCTACTTGAAATTGGTGAATAAAGTCCCCCAAAACTCATAAGTTGTAGGGTTTTGGTGCAACTTTGGGGTTCCTTTTGCTGATGGATTTTTCTAGGTGCATTTATCAGACTGGGTTGCCATTTGACCAATTCAGCTATTGACCCATAGACTGTATCTATGAGATAAAGTCATGCGATCCAATGATTTTCTATTTTAAGTCCAATTTTTCAGCTTTGTGGTGGTCTCAATTTGTAACCAAACATGACGTCAATAGTCATTGAATTGTATGACTTTTGCAACTTTGTGCAGTTGTTTGAAATTGACTATTTAATATATATTCCAAAAAACCCTATGACACTTGGTAATCTACTTTTAAAGCCACACATAGACACATAACTCTAAAAAAACAAACATTTCTCTGCAGAAAAGCTGCATTACACAGCCTAATTTTGACATTTTAAGATCTATTTAGTGTTCAGCACTTAGAAAAATGTCTGCAAAAAAGTTTTTGAGATTTTTTTTCTCTATCCACATAGCTTGGCAGTTTCCAGGCCCCCTGACGATCCCCATCTTCCCCCGTCACACTTTCACACCCATTCTGTGGCCTTTCTAAGGCTCATTTGCACCTGTAAAAAAAAGGAAACCCCACCAACAAAAACACACCTCCATCTAGCCACCGCCCAGCCCCTTCCCTCCTTTTACACCCAGACCTCTGCCTTCATTTCAGTCTTACAGCCAGACATGTTACTGCTAAAATGGAAGTAGTCTTGCATCCTCGATCGCCTACCGAGGCGTGGTTACGATCACTCGGTAAGCTCAAGTTTTTGGTTTCTGGAGTTCATGAACAGTGATTAGTTGTTGTGTTGGCCTTTTTTATTTTATAACAAAAATATGATTTTACTGACAGATTCTCTGTTTTATCTGAAAAATGTTTGTTTTTCCAGCAAAAACTGATGAATAGTGTAGAATTTGAGACGTTTGAAGTGACTTTGGTGTTCAAGGAAAACTGATTTTTGTTGATAAATGTTTTCTTGAATAGTTTATGCCTCCAAGTGTGTGGTCTTCTGATTGTGCTGTCTCACAGAAGTGTACTTTTGTGGGCGTGGAGACTCCTAAAACTCAGCATTCTTTTTCACAAATCGTTGACCAATCGGTTTATCCTAAATTGAGAAACTGATACTCTAAATAGGGCTGCCACAAACGATCATTCTTAATCACCAATTATTTTATCCGATCAGATGAATAATTGAGTCATGCGCAAACTGGATGTAAAGAGCACACATCTAAGCCATCATTAGCTTTAAACGAACCAAAAACTAGATGTATACTTGCAACAATGCTAGTATGAAGAAGCTAGTGCTAAAAGCTGAAGATGCTGAAACTGATAGCTAAAATTGCTGAAGCTAATAGCTGAAACGCTTAAGCTAATAGCCAGCTAAAATATTAGCTAAATGCCAAATTAGCCTAAAAATCTGAAAAAAGCACAAGTTAGCCAAAATAGCTAGCATGCAGCTAAAATTTTAAATGAACTCCAAAATAGCCTAAATTAGCCAAAACAGATAGCATTTTGCTTAAATATCAGCTAAACTCCAACATAGTCTAATAACAAAAAAGCCTAAATTAGCCAAAATGGCTAGCATGCAGCAGAAATATTAGCTAAACTTCAAATTAGCCTAATACAAAATAATTAAATAAGTAAATAAAAATCCTAAATTAGCCAAAACAGCTAGCATGTAGCTGATTTATTAGCTAAACTCCACAATAGCCTAAAAAAATCCTAAATTAGCCAAGATAGCTAGCATGCAGCTGGAATATTAGCTAAACTCCAAAATAGCCCAATACAAAAAATTAAAATAAAAAGAAATCCCAGCTAGCATGTAGCTGATATATTAGATAAACTCCACAATAGCCTTAAAAAATAATAAATTAGCCAAAACAGCTGGCATGCAGCTAGAGCATTAGCTAAACTTCAAAATAGCCTAGAAAACCTTAATAAACGCCAAAATAGTCCATAAAGCTATCAGAATGCCATTCTAATTTTTAACTTTACTACACTCCTGACTTCATATAATATAAAGTAACGACTAATCGACTATTACAATAGTCTTCCACTATTTTAATAGTAAATAAGTCAACAATTAGTCAACTAATCGTGGCAGCCCTAGCTCCAAATGTCATAACTTCTACTCTCTGTGGGATAAATGATATTCCTAAAGTTCCGGAAGTGTCCAAGGACGGAAAAAAAAAATCCTTATCAAGCTGTTGTGTCTCCGCAGCTGTGTCAAACCTGGATGAGGAAAGCAAATGGACGGTTCACTACACGGCTCCGTGGCATCAGCAGGAGAACGTCTTCCTGCCAGGGAACAGGCCGACCTGCGTGGAGGACCTCCACCGCCAAGCCAAAGTCAACCTCAAGACCACCCTGCGAGGTGAGGATCACTTTCTCATACTTCAACATTCACCACCACTTACTTTCTCAGGTCCAAACCAGCTGCCGGTTGATGTTTGCTTACGGCGCCGTAAAACTGTCCAAGACGCTGTTTGGCCAGCAGCACAAAAGCGTCGCACCCTTCCCTTCCTGTTTGTCTTGTGCCATGAGAGAAAAAACATGTTGTCAAACAAACACAGAGAGTCGAATTACAGCAGAGCAGCAACTTCTCACAACCTTCTGAGAAGAGGAAGTGGGAATGCCAGTAAACACTGATACTGCTGTCAGGGAAAAGGTGATTTTCCCACCATTTTTTTACCGAAGTGGCAGAAATACCAGTGCAGGTATGTGATGCTGTAAATATTTGTATCTGACACACGTCTAGTTGTGTGTGATGACCCAAAATGCTGGAAAAAAACATCAGCTTTTTTTGCTTTCATTTCTAATATTAATGTAGTTTGAAACCCAAACACATTCAGGCTTGGGGGGTCGTAACTGAACAACAGGTGTCAAGCGAAAGCACCTGTGTTGTCCATTTGAGCCCCCCTGTGCTGCAGCTCTTTGTCCCCTCTGACAGCTGGCTTCATCCGCATTTACCAGGACCAGAATTCCATCCATCCATTTTCTTGTCCGCTTCTTCCCTTTCGGGGTCGCGGGGTGCCGGAGCCTATCCCGGCTACTGATGGGCGAAGGCGGGGTACACCCTGGACAGGTTGCCAGTCTGTCACAGGGCCTCAATCACACACCCATCCACTCTCACATTCACACCTAGGGGCAATTTAGAGTCACCAATTAACCTATGAAGCATGTTTTCGGACGGTGGGAGGAAGCCGGAGTCCCCGGTGAAAACCCACGCATGCACGGGGAGAACATGCAAACTCCACACAGAAAAGTCCCAGCCGGGATTCGAACCGGGGCCTTCTCGCTGTGAGGCAAGAGCGCTAACCACTGTGCCACCGTGCAGCCCAGGACCAGAATTATGGAGCTAAATTGGGGCCAATATTATTTGAAACTCAAATAAAACAAATTGAAAAAAAAATATTGGTGTTTAGGCAAAAACTATTTAAAATACCAGAAACTTAACTATTTTCAGCTTTAAATGTTCTGTTTTTAGATTTCAAAAATTATAAATTTAACTTTTTTTTTTCAGTTTCAAATCTCATTTTGAAATTTGATAATTTAAAATTGAAATCCTGAGTTTTCAACTCTAAAAAACAGAATATTTCAAGCTGAAAAAAAAATCACGTTTATTTTACAACTTCCAAAAATTTACAATTTTTTTTTTCTTTTTTGCCAAATACTGTGGAGCTAAATCGGGGCCAATATTATTTGAAACCAAAATAAAATATTTGAAAAAAAATTTTAATGTTTGGCTGAAAAAAATAGGTCTCAAAACTCAAAATTTCAATTTAAAAAAACAGTTTTGAAACTGAAAAAAAAGTTTTGAGACCTATTTTTTTTCGGCCAAACATTAATATTTTTTTCCAAATATTTTATTTCGGTTTCAAATAATATTGGCCCAGTTTTAGCCCTATAAATACCAATTCTTTTGTATTTGTTTTATTTGGGTTTCAACTAACAATGGCCCCAATTTAGCTCCATTAAATTTGACCTTTTTTTGGAATTAAAAGAAATGATCCAAAGCATTTTTTTTTTTTTTTATAAAAGTCTGTGTAAGTCTGAGTCATATCTGTTGCTGCTGTTTTGTGAAACCAGCTAGAACGGGACGCCTGGAGCTGCATGGGTCTGGTAGAATAATCAATAACCAATCAGGCGGCAGCATCCATCCTGTCTCTGCCCCGTTTAAGGATGGAGTTTTCAGTCTGTGTTCATATTCATTTTTGATGGTTTTAAATACATTATCATCAAGCTATAGGGCGACTGCCTATGACTTAGCAAAAAATAATGGCAAAAATGTGCAGAATTGTAAAGTTTTTTTTTAAATCTGTCTTTATTTAAGGCTAAAAGATAATTAAAGTCAAGCGATGTGAGGTTCTGTAGCATTCTGACAGAATTCCTAGAATGCAGTGCATCCGTTCCGGACATCCGTATTGATGACGGTCGACCACGACTAATTAAAAATACGATCTGCCCCATTTGGGAAGAGTCCAACTGTAAGTCATGACGGGGGTGCTTTGTGAGGGGAAACTGGATACTAGTTGACACCTTTTTTTTTTTTTAAATTCTGAAAAAAAAAATGTTCTTCCTACCATGTTAATGAAAACTTAGTTTCCAGTTCATACGAGATTTAAGAAACTAGATTACTTGAAAGGGATGATCATAATCTGGTTTATTAAACACATGTAAACATTTTAATCTATTATTATTTGATATAAAGTATGAAAAATGTCAGACACAAAAAATTTTACTCTAACCGTTTAACACCGTAAATCCAGTGTTTATGTTTTTTGATTTGCTGTAGCTTTTAAACTGTTAGCATGATCATTTCAGTAGATTTTGAAGGAAATCTACTGAAATGATCGTGTTAACGGTTGAAAAGTATGTTTAAGTGTAGTCTGAAAGCTTAATTCCAAAGTTTGTGTCAAAATGAGTGATTTAGAGGCCAGCGATTTAATAATTATGAAAAAAATCTTTCGTTTTCTAGGACATAGTTTCTGCAGAGCGGCAGGAATTCATTAGAAATCCACTTTAGACTTGTTGGTTTGATCATTTTCTCTATATATACGCATATATCCTCCATCATCAAAATGTGTTTTTAATAATTATGAAAAAATCTTTAGTTTTCTAGGACATAGTTTCTGCAGAGCGGCAGGAATTCATTAGAAATCCACTTTAGAGTTGTTGGTTTAATCATTTTCTCTATATATACACATATATCCTCCATTATCAAAATGTGTTTTTAATAATTATGAAAAAATCTTTAGTTTTCTAGGACATAGTTTCTGCAGAGTGGCAGGAATTTATTAGAAATCCACTTTAGAGTTGTTGGTTTGATAATTTTCTCTGTAAATACACATAAATCCTCCATCATCAGAAACATGTGAAAAACACATTTTTTTCAGCTCTACCTGCTTTGTTTCGCATTTTCCCTGGCAACAAGCAGCTATCAGTCCCTTTTATTTTCTTTCCCCCCCGACTCCCAATCGTACACCGCCACTCATTTCAACAGTTCCACGCCATGCCGTCATCCTAATTAGCATCGTGTTTAACAAGCCCCACTTTGCCACTCGAGCAGCTCTTGGTTTTGTCCGTTGCATGCAGAAGCCCCATTAGCTGCTGATATAATGCATGCATCCGTGTGTTGGAGGAGCTTTTATCCCTGGAGACAAAATTCTCCTTTTTTTTTAAATGACACGCTGGTAATAGTGATTTTAAATAAATCGTACTTATTAAAACATTGTCAATATCCATGTTTTACTGATTAAAAGGAAGCTGAAATGTTCAACAAAACGCTCAACTTTCTATATTTTAAAGATTTGGGTTAATTAATTTGAGACAATTTAAACAAAAATGGAGGATGCTTCCATTAAAATTAGCTGAAAGAAAACTGCGGAAATGTCTCCTGAAGAGGGGGGGATGGAGGGACTGTTCTGCCATCTGTGTCTAACAGACTGAGACTGATACCCCCCTCTTCTGGTTGGACTCACAAATGTCTGTCTGACACACATGCACAGCTCCATCCCAGCAGGAGGTGATGAGGAACGACCAAAAAGGCATCAAACTTAAAGTACAATCCAGTTTTCAAATGTTGTGTTGTGTTTTCCAGAATGTGATAAGTTGAGGAAAGATGGTTTCCGGAGTTCCCAGTACTACTCTCAGGGCCCGACCTTCTCCGAGCCCTTACAGTCCAGCAGCAGCCTGCAAGACGACGAGGAGGACGAAGAAAATGACAAGAAGGTGAAAGAAGCACTTCAGTAACTAACACAACAGGAAGGCATTGTAGTTTGGTCTGTCTGCCCTCTTGTGGTCAAAACCTGTAAGTACATGTGAACAAATATGACACTAATATTAATCCTTTGACTGCCCGCTCAACTAAATGGTGTTAAACATTTAGAAAACATGTTTTAAAAAAATGTTGATTTTGTGTATTTCTCCCCAAGGTACGGAGCCTTAAAGGGAAATTGAAAAAAAAAATTGAAGTAAAAATTTTTTTTTCAAAAAATTGTAATAATAATAACAATTTAAAAAAAAGAATTCTGGTTAGTAATGGATGCGCACCAGATAGTAACTGGTGCGCATCAATTATTTACCAGAACCTTTTTTAGGTAATTTGATTTTTAGAAAATTAAAAAAAAGTTACTTTCAGGTCTTTTTTAACTACTTTAATTAAAAAAACAAGTTCTAGTTAGTAACCAGAACTTTTTTT
>NC_050535.1:8092279-8103490 GCF_002922805.2 Oryzias melastigma
AACCACAATTTACGCAGAAAATCATTGCCCAGAACTCCACGTTTTTAGCTTTTTACCTTTTTTTTCCCAGTTTCTTCTCTCTTTTTTTAAACCTTTTTTGCCATTTTTTTCCCTGTGACACTCACTGCCACAGAGAAAAAAACTGTATTTCGCCGGCTTTTTCTCCAGAGGTAAACCGGTGTACTTATACAAATTTGAACATTTGTTAAAATTGACTTGAAGACTTAAAAACGATTCTGTCCCATTTGAAGCTCTTCTTTCACTCTAAACGGCTAGACAGTTAATGTTTATTCACATTTAAAAGCTTAAAAACTGAAAGTTCTGATAGTTAAAATATCATTTTGAAAGGGTTTCTTAAAGTTTAGGAAAGTTCTGCTCCCGGGTAGAGATTGATTGATTTATTGATTGATTGACACCCCTCATCAAACTTGCTTCATTTTTTGTTTTGACACAATAATTGATAAAATTAAAATAATAAACATTTTTTTTGTATATTTGTTTCAAATTTACAAGATTTTTGGTTTAAAAAGCAACAAAAATAGTTATTCAAGCTAACAAAGAAATCAATCATAGTGGGTAACATAGCGGAGAGGAAACAAGGGTTTATTCGTCTTAACTCTTAAATTTAATGGTTTCCCCTCAAAAAAAACTTTAGTTTCTGCTCTGACCTTCAATCTTTGTTGCTATAAACGCTCTCCTCACATGTCTGTTCTTTCCATTTCTGCTTCCCCCTCTCTGAGTTTTTGTGTTCTTGAAGTTGTTGAGTCTAACTCCTCCTGACAGCAACGACAAAAGGAGAAATGTGCTCCTGGTCGGGTCACAGACATCCCCAAAAAAGCCCCCCGTGCTTTTCCCTCTTAATGATGGCGGGGGTTCCTTCCCCCAAAACAACCTTTGTCTTTGCCGATCGGATGTTGGCTCAGAGAAACGGTTAAATATATACGGTAAAGCAGAGAAAGGAGCACACTTTCACCCATGAGTGGTTTCTGGTTCTGCTGCTATGACAGCCTCACTCTTAGTAGAAAGAAGAAACGTACATTTCTGCTTCATCCATATTTCTGTTGCAGTCCATAGCGTCCTCGATGGAGGATGATAAATCCCAGCTGTCCTTGAGGTCGCAGGAGCGCGGCGGGGAGATGTTGGAAGTTGACGGGCAGATGGTGTGGAATAAGGCGGCTCCCCTCCCGACGCCGGAGGAGAAGATGAGGCGAGCGGCTCAGGCCGTGCCCACGGATATAGTCCCCATCAACGTCACAGGTACTCCCCCTTTAAAGCCTCGTCCAGCTGACCTTTTTATTTAAGAGAGAAGTTTAGTGTGGCCTCTTTTTCACTAATTTCTACCAACATTTACTTTATTCCTGAATGACTGTACTAATCATTAATGTCAAACTTTAAAGCTTTCGTCTTAACCCACTTATCTTTTGTTTACAAGTGACAAGAAACACATTTTTTTTAATTTTCGTGCTAATATTTGCACGCTTGCTCAGAAGTTCTCCTCCGCACGTCTCCGACTCCTTCTGACTAACCGACTGCTGTTTGCCTGTGTGTCTGCCTGCCTTTGCTCTCGCCCTCTTTGGCCACCAGGGGCGCTGTTTGACCGCCAGGCGAGCATCCGGCGCTCCCTCATTAACACTGATACCGTGTCCCGTCGGCCCAAGAAGGTCAAACGCAGAAAGACTATATCAGGGCTGCCTGACAACTTCAACCAGGAGCTAGGTATGGACGTCCGCGGAGCTCAATGTCCATAGATATACAGCATCAACGTCTTTTGTGGATCTCATTTCTACATATGATGTAGTCCGTTTGCTTCCACACGCCCTCCTACAGTCAGGCTGCAAACATTTCTAGTAGTTTTATGATTACTCATTTTATTTCCCCTAATCTCAAGGCTAAATGACAGGTTTCCAAGTAATTATACGCCTTTAAAAATGATTTATTTGGCCAAATCTGTGCATAAATGTACCATTTGATTCTACTGAATCTGTCAACTTCAAAACATCCTAATTTTATTGACTTATGTGAGTGTAGTCTGTGAAACCCTGACGACGTGCGCTGATGCTGCAGGTTTACTTGCATACCACTGACCTGTCAGATGCAGTTTTGTGGTGCAATCACCCACACTGTTGGGGAGAAAAAAGTGTATTTGGTTCGCCTTTGACCACAGCGTCTGAATGTCACGATTATCGAGTCGGGGTAATTGCCCCCCCCCCCGCCTGCACTGGAGCTGCCTGCAAAGTAGACCTGCAGCTTAATCTGTTTGAGCAGCAGCCACACTGTCAGTGAGCAAAAGGAGGAAGCGGGGTGTTTTCTTGTGGTTTGAGGATAACGCAAAAGGGGCGCAGAAGTATGTATTAAAAAAGATGTTCTGAAGGAAATCTGCATTTGTTTGTGTGTGGTCTGCTGCATGAGCATGTCAACATGTTTGCGAGTGAGTCTGTTCCGGAGCGAGAATCAGATTAGCAGGGAAGTATATGAGTCTGCTGTATCATTCCTAATGAAGAGTCATTTCTGAGGAGCTGTAGTTCCATAAATGACACATTTAACTAAACTATCTAGGATTTTTCTGACTTTATTTACTTCTATGCAGCTAAAGGACGAGGCGGGGAGCTTCGGCCACATTCCATGTTCATCCCCGGACAGTACTCCACTTTGGGTAGAGTTGGGAGTGTCAACTCGACGCTCCGCTTCGAGAAAAGAGACTCCAGCTGCCAGACTGAAGAAGTGAAGATCGTCCCTCCGTCTGTGAGGAGAATCCGAGCACAAAGAGGGCAAGGGATCGCCGCTCAAATGGCGGGGATATCCGCTTCCTCTTCGACTGGAAGCATCTCCGTCTCGAGCACCGACAGCGCCGGCGTCCTGATCCTGCCCAACCAGTTTTGCCGCGACCCTTCCCGCTTTCACAGTCTGCCGCGCCAGGGCGCCAGAGTGTCCCTCAGCGCCGATCCCATCTATAGCAGCACGCCCGTCAAGTCGGAGGATCAACTGCAGAGGAGTATAGGAAAATTCCAGGTGGACGAAACGGCGGTACACATCAGGAACGCCCCGAGAACGAGCACCTTGCCCAGATCCACGTCTCAGGAGGTCAGGAGGACGCAGTCCAGCGAGTGGGGAGGCGGTCCCGCATGTGTGGTCTCCCCTCAGGCAGCTTATTCCACCTCCTACATTCCTAACGCCACCCTGTCCAACTCCACGGATGTCATCGCCCTCGGCTCCTCCAGCCATTTATCCTTATCAGCTGTCTCGGCTTTAGCCACTTCTACCCCCACGCACGCACAGCACAACGGCGTGACGCCTTCAGGCCCTCCCAGTGAGTCGGGCCACTCGGACGGAAGTGTTCACAGTCACAGCACTTTGGCTCCCACTCCCCCATCCTGCCCCGCAGAGGAACAGTGGATCTACGACACGCCGGAAAACGTGGTTCCGCACCGCACTCTGACCTCCAGCTGCTCCACTCCCATCAACCAGCTCTACAGCAGCCTGGACCACTCCTCACGGACGGACTCCAGCTCCCTCTACTCCCAGGACAACGACGGATACTTCACCTCCATGCACGTGGACTCGGGCCTGCGCTCCCGGAGCCACGGAAGCGGGCCTGGCGCAGGCGCGGGGCGGTCCAGACACAGCATGTACGAGTGTCGCGAGATGGCGAGCCGGGAAGACTCGGGGAGCGTGTACAGCGACCGCTCTCTGTCGCGCAGCATCTCGCTCCGCAAGTCGAAGAAGCCGCCGCCGCCTCCGGCGCGCACCGATTCCCTGAGGCGCAAGCCCGCCGCAAAAAAACCCGTTCCTGCAAGTGGTGCTAACGGAGACGGTGTGAGCATGCTCAGTGAAATGTTCATCGCTAGCCTGCAGCAGAGCCTACAAATGGGACTGAGGAAGGGAAAGGGGACCTCTCTATCGTCGCCCTCTCACAGCCCCAGCAGCGACTATGACGACCCGTGGTTGCTGCGCCCGCGCAGTCAGAGCAGCATCAGTGCCGGCAGCTCCGCAGCCTCGCTAGCTAACACCAACGGTGTGTCTAATGTGTACTCCTTATGCCACGTCACACCCACGCACAGCGACACCAGCAGTTTGCGTTCCGACTACGCAGAGTCCTGGGGATACTACATGGACTACCCTCGTACCCCTGCAGACCAGGGGGGGCAGACCCCACCAGCCCACGCTACAGACAACATGTCAGAGGGTCATCCAGGAGTCCTACAGAATGGAGAAGTTCACAGCAACGCTCAGACGGACGGAGCTCCAGGACAGGAGGAGTCCGGGAAGTCCAAACCGTCCAGCTCCTCGCCGGACAGGGTGCACAGACTCACCTCCCCGTCGAGCGGTTACTCCAGCCAGTCCAACACGCCCACAGCCGGAACGCCGGTGCCAGCCTTCGTCAGATCCATGTCCCCCTCCTCAGGGAGTCGGCCCAAACCCAAAGTGCCGGAGAGGAAGTCCTCGCTCCTCTCCTCGGGTTCTGTCTCTTCGTCCTCTACCTCTCTGTCCTCCAACACGTCGGACTCGCTCAAGAGCTCAGGTCCTCCTCCGCCTAATCCCCTCCACCTCACCTCTTCTGCCCCTCTTAGTCCTCCGCCCTTTCCTCCTCCTCTTCCTCCTCCGTTACCCAACTGTCCAAACGAAACGTCTGCTTCACCAGAGTTCCCTCCTCCTCCATCTCCAGACCTGTTGATGCACAACAGCTCCTCCTTGAATGGGAGCTTTAGTCCTCCCCCTCCACCACCACCTCCGCTGCCGGATTTCGCCCCAGCTGGAGGATCCCAGATTGTGAGGAAACCAACAAAAAACACTCCCAACAACGTCACAGAGTCCCCCAAGCCCCTCATCACCCCCTTCGCCCTGCAGAGCGTCCAGCTGCGCTCCGTCAAGCGACCCCAGGAGGAGATCACCGGGGAGCTGGAGCTGACGAAACCTCAGGAAAACGGGCTGGACCTCCTCCAGGAGCTGAAGCTCCACGGTCTGGATCCATCCCCCATCGAGGACCTGCGGGAGTCCACGCCCTCGCCTGTGACCAAACTCCTGGAGGAGCTGAGCCTGGACTGCAGTTTCATAATCGACACACCAGACAGTGCAGTCATCAACAGAGACGACCAGAGTTACTGTTCATTCAATGGAAAAGAGAACGAGGAAGAGCTGCCGCCGCCGCCACTGCCGCCGCCAGGGACATGTGAAAGCTCCCCTGTCAAAGCCAGGCCGCCACCCGTCTCCAAGAAACCCAAACTCCCCTTCATTCCACCCCAACCGATCAGCGAGCCCGCTCCAACTCAGAACGACAACGCAGCGGAAGATCAGGTCGACGCACAAACGACAAATGAGGCGACAAAGGAGAGCGACAACCAGGAGGAGGAGGCTTCAGAGAGCAGCACTGACATCCTGCTGGACCAGAAGACGGATCTCATTTGCACGAATGGAGAGATTTATGAGGAGGAAGACGAGGAGGGAGAAGGAACAAGCAGCACTACCGGGTCCATCAGCTCCAAGGAGGAAGACACAAGTGAGTCTGAATCATTATTTTTCCTCAAATAGTCTCCATTTTATAGTTTTATTTGGTTAAATGCTTCAGGATTAAATTATGTACTTCTGCATTTTTTTTTTTTGTTGGGAAATTTTTCCGAAGCAAACTGTCGATGCGGGGAGTTTTTGAAGATGCATAAAACTGTGAAAAAGAGGCTTATCACACAGAGAGCAGTTCTTCCTCGAGGAGTGTGTGTGCCACGTGTGTCAAAGTCAAGGCCCGGGGGCCGGATCTGGCCCTCGGGTAATTCTATCCGGCCCTCCGGGTAATTCTATCCGGCCCTCCAGATCATTTTACTTTATTATTAATGGCCCAATGTTATCGTGCGCTTATTTCTAACTTGTATAATTTTGACAAAATATATTTTTACGGAGAGTAAAATATTATAAGTTATTTAATGTTAAGTTGATTTATTCTCTATTTATTTTTTTAAGCTATTTTGGAGTATAGCTAACATTTCAGCTACATGCTAGCTGTTTTGGCTAATTTAGGCATTTTTTCTGTTTTTTAGGCTAGTTTGGAGTCTAGCTAATATGTCGGCTACACGCTAGCATTTTTGGCTAATTTAGATTTTTTCAGTTTTTTAAGCTATTTTGGAGTTTAGCTAATATTTACATGCTAGCATTTTGGCTAATTTTGGCTTTTTTCAGTTTTTTAAGCTATTTTGGAGTTTAGCTAATATGTCGGCTACATGCTAGCATTTTTGGCTAATTTAGACTTTTTTCTGTTTTTTAAGCTAGTTTGGAGTCTGGCTAATATGTCGGCTACATGCTAGCATTTTTGGCTAATTTTGGTTTTTTTCAGTTTTTTAGGCTATTTTTGAGTTTAGCTAATATTTACATGCTAGCTTTTTGGCAAATTTAGGCTTTTTTCAGTTTTTTTAGGCTATATCGGAGTTTAGCTAATATGTCGGCTACATGCTAGCATTTTTTTCTAATTTAGACTTTTTTTCAGTTTTTTAGGCTAATTTGGCATTTAGGTAATATGTCAACTACATGCTAGCTTTTTTGGCTAACCTAAGTTTTTTTTTTTTTTTTTTTAAGTTTCCTATCCTTTTGCTAATGCTGTAGTTGGCTATCAGCTTTAGCATTTTTAGCTATCAATTTCAGCATCTTCTGCTGGCAAATTCAACTTACAGCATTTAATGCTATATATCTAGTTCATAATCATGTTAAAAAGTTACAGTTTTAAAGTTTTAAAAATGTAGTTTTAGAGTGTTCAATAAATGTTTATGAGAATGTTAATGATTTCGACCCCCTGTGCGATTGAGTTTGACATCCATGCTGTATGCAGAGTAGCTGCTGTCACATCACTCTCAATGTAGACAATCTTTCCAACTGTATTTTCCATCCCATCCTCTCACTCAAAGAAGAGGCAGCTGTCCCAGGAGACGATGCTTTTTTTTTGTGATTGGACGGCGTTAAGGGGGAGGGGCTTGGAAGGAGGAGGCGAGTGTTAAATGTGCAGAGGCTCGGGCAGCTGGAGCTCAGTGGATGAGGAGGAGGAGAAAAGAGGATCTCCTGTTTTAACTCAACTAACCAGGTGGACCGTTGTGTCTGCAGATGAAGTTTTTGAATCCAGTGCGGCTGAATTGCCTCCACCCCAGTCGGAGCGCAAAATGGTGACCCCGACTCCCTCCAAACCCAGAACCACCGACGACCTTTTTGCAGTCATACACAGGTAATAAATGTCTCTATTTTCCTATTTATCCTCCTTGTCTGCAGGTTGTTCTCCCCACTTCTCTCTGTTTTGTTTCCTCCACACTCACCTCCTCATAAATCCCGTCACCCTGAACTCTCCAGTCCCTCCCTTCACCGTTTGTCATCTTCCATCCTCCTCCTCCTCTTCCTCCTCCAGCCATAACTTTGCTCCCGTCGCTCCTATAAGGAGGCGAGCACAGCTGTCACACAGCAGATGTCTAAATTCTCCCGCTCCAAGAGGAAAAGTGGCTTTTTCTGTTCGAGGACGGAAGGACTAAACGTGAAAACACTCTGTTGCTTCATTTATTATTGAGCTTTTCGACACCCCCCCCTCCGGTCCTAATCTGGGTTATAGAAACCCACCGGAGACATCCGCTCTCCCCGCGTCGTCTTTCTCACACATGCTCTGACATACGAGCATTAATTTCTCATGTGCCAGTTTTTGGATTCTTGGTCACGTGCAGCAGCACTCAGGAGTTCCCTTGATCTTCGCTGGATGATGATTTCTCTGCCTTACGGTCGTTTTATGGACACGCTTGATATATGATTACATTTGGAGGCCAGAAGCGTTTTCTTGTTTTCGGCGCCTCAGGAGGATTGAACGTATAGAATATCTGATCAGATTTGGGAATCGATTTCTTTGTATGGAAGTTTCCGGAGAATTCCCAGTCGTCTGCCTTTCCCTGTGAGAGCAAAGTGAAGCGGCATCCCAGCTGCTGCAGGAACGACTTTATCTTGAGGGAGATCCTCCCCGCAGCAGCCGCAGCAGCAGCAGCAGCAGCGCAGTCGGACGAAAGCATTGATCAGAGGCTCTTAGCTGCAGCTCTGATTACAAGCAGCGTGCCAGAGCGCTGTTTGTTTTTCCGCGTTTGAAGCTGCCAGCTCCTCACGGCTGACCGAGTTCAGGTGTGTGGAGGCTCGTGTGAATCAGAGGGAGAAATATCTTATGTAATGTTAATGTGGCAACTCACAGCGGGACTCGAGCAGAATTTAGGCCACTGACTTGTTAAGCAGATTTTCTTATGAAAATGTAAAAGTTAACTTCTTTTTTATGAAAGGTTTTTATCTTAAATAATTTAATAAAAACCTTCATTTAGGAGAATAACTAGTTTATTAATGAAAGGGTTTATATATTTTACGGTTTGGTCACATGACCCTTTGGAGGCCAATCTGTTTCTGCTCTGCTTTTGCTGCCTTCTTGACAGGATTTCACAGAAATAAAACCTTTAAAACTTACCTGTCAATCAAAAGACCACGACGCCCCCTCCGTTTCAAAATAAAGAGAATAAAACAAGGAAAAATAAAATTCAGACTAATGCAATTGTTATAAATAATGAATTAAGTCACGGAGATTTAAAAAAAATGCTAAAAGCTTTTATTTTGCTTTTAAATTTGACTTTTATTTTGAAGGTAAAATAGACTTAACACGATGTTCTTACTATTTTTAACACGTTATTGTTTTTTTCTGATGATTGATAACATATATTAAGCAATTTAGTTCAAAATTACATTTAGGAGTATTTCTTTATTCAATCAGAAGCAGATGAAAAAATGACGTATGAAAAAGAGCTTATTTGTGATGTAAAAAATACATCAGGTGGTCCCGCCCACAACTCTACTGCTCTGCAGAAACTGTCATATATATATATATATATATATGGCTAAAAGCAACATGGTTTGACCAATCACAAATGTCACCTGTAATACTTCGTTTCAACCTGTAGGGGGCAGCACACACTAATATTTTAGCCACAGGCTAGCTTTTTTGGTAGATTCCATTTTTTAGGCTATTTTAGGGCTTAGCTAACATTTTAGTTTCATGCTAGCTGTTTTGACTAAATTACACATTTTACCAGTTTTTTAAGGCTAATTTGACATTTAGCTAATATTTTGGCTACATGCTATTTGTTATGGCTAATTTAGGGTTTTTTCATCTTTTTAGGCTATTTTGGAGTTTAGCTAATATTTTTTAGCTACATGCTCTGTCCTTTGGCTAATTGCAAATTTTTTTCAGTTTTTTCCGCTAATTTCACCAATATTTTAGCTAGCAATCAGCTTCAACATCTTCAGCTATCGGCATTAGCATCTTCAGCGGCCAAATTCAGCTTAGAGCGTTCACACTAGCATTAGTAATGCTATATATCTAGTTTTTAAAATGTTTTGATATGATTTTTTTTTTATGACGAGTACAGAAATGAATTATTTTAAATTTGGTTATGTGTGGCTTTCTGGAAAACCATAAATGTTTATGTCTAGGCTGTAATGGTTACAGTTTTTTTTTTACGCTACAAATCGACCCCAACCCCTATCAAGAAGAAAACATCAAAAAGTTTGGGGACCCCTGTCCTAGACCTCATTCTTCTGTCTCTTTTAAAGTTCTTAGACTGAATTCCACATTTCTTTCCAATTCAAAGGTCAAAGCGAAAGGTTCTGGGCCGCAGAGAGTCAGAGGAAGACAAGTCCCGCTCCGGGGTCCAGGCGCAGTCTCCGCCCTCCACGCCCTCCACCCCCTCCGCTGTGTCTCCTGGACCGGTCTCTCCATCTCCCCGGCAGATGGGCTCCATCCAGCGAAACCTCCGCAAGTCCTCCACCAGCAGCGACAACTTCAAGGCCCTCCTGCTCCGCAAGGGGAGCCGCTCCGAGAACAGCTTCCGCATGTCTGCCACGGAAATGCTGCGCTCCACCGACCCGCGCTTCCAGCGAACGCGCTCCGAGTCTGCGCTAGACCCCCCCGCCGCTTCCCCCACGTCCCCGATGGCGCCGCACAGCCCCTCTTCCTCCTTCAGGGGGAGTAAGAGGGTAACGGATGAGTGGAGTCGCTACGACGCTCTGTCCTCGCCGACGTATTCGCCCGGATCAAAGTTCGGGCGCTCTCGCACGCCGCCTTCCGCCGCCAGCAGCAAATACAACTCCCGTAGCCGCATCCTCAGCAGCCCCATGACTGTGATCTGCGAGCGCGAGGGGGAGCACGGCGAAAGCGAATCCGGCGAGAGCCGGGAAGGAGGGCAGACTCCCTCAGAAACCAACGGCACTTTATCCGAAGAGAGCAGAGGTTAAAGAGAAGCAGTGCACTTCACGGAAGACGATGACGCGTCCTCAGCGAGCGCGGGGGCCGGAAGAGGAGCCCCCCCGAGAAGCTGTTGAGTCCGGATGCGAGCCGAGACGCCCAGAAAGCAGTCCGATTCCATTCTCTCCTTCAGTTTTTGTTTGAAAAAGAGGGATTCCTGAACTCTTGGTGTTTTAGTTTGTTTCTCTTTTCGTTTTAACGACATTTTAGTTTCTTTGAAGTTGAGGTGAATTGAAGGAACTGCAACTTCTGCCGCCGTGGATCTCGGAGAGGTCGGGTCACACTGGAGGCTTCAGAGTCGATGCCACGGAATCCGAGTTTTCAAATCACATTAAACCGTTCTTTTGGACGAGGTACAGACTCGGCTGCACGATCGTGGTTCTTAGCAAGCGGAGAGGACTCGGTGCTGCCACCTACTGGTGGAACAGAACCAAAGCAGCAACACAAAATCTGGTTTTTTTTTTTTTTTTTTAGTTTGTAGATTTTGCACTGTGCATAGATCTTTTCGTGACTTTAAAAAGTATGTTTTAAAACATGTTTTAATTAATGATTTATGTGTTTGAGATTTAAGTATAAAACTATAAATGTAAAACCCGAACGTTTTACTGTCCAGGTCTTTTCTTTTCATGTGGGCAACCAAAGAGTTCAGAAATTAAACCCAACTGGCTGTTAATCTGATCGCTTGTGTTTTGACTGCTCCTCTGAGGATTACTACAGTTTTATACCGTTCTATCTGTAAATACATAGAGAGTTTAGTTTTCTTTTCAAATGTTTGTATATTTTTAGAGTGTTTGCTGGAAGGGAGTGTTTTTCTTTCTATAGATTTATTAGTTTGATTGCAGTATGCAATCAAACTATTGTTCTTCTTTTTTATTATTCTTCTGCTTCTTATTAGTTTGATTGCAGTATGCAATCAAACTATTGTTCTT
>NC_050535.1:8103584-8108581 GCF_002922805.2 Oryzias melastigma
AACGTATTTCCGCAGGAAATGCAATTTTTCTAGTTTATTTTCCAATCCTGTTGTGGTGCTTAAAAATTAAAAAAATGTTCAGGTGTGTTTAGCAGCGACAGAAGCCCAACAGGTTGTGGTTTAATCATCTGTAACCACATTGTTTTCCCGCCACCTGCTGCCCACTTTTGGGTCCAGAATCGCCTCGTCATCCCAAACGGTTTGTGTAAAAGAAAAGCAGGACGCTCGTGTTTGTTAATAAAAAAAAGCCAAGGTGATATTTAAGTGGCGTGTGTGATTTATGGGCGTGGCCTCAAATCAAAGCCTCGTTAGGCGCCGCCGCGCTGTCACCTGGAGAGCTCCAGAGCCCGGTTTTATCCTCCTCACATCCCTCTGGGGGGGGGGTCATCATTTAGCTGAATTACAGCCCCATCGCCGAGCTGTCTAGCGTCAACGTTTTTAAAAATATTTACCCGCCATGTGTCCCCGGGGAGGAGGAACGCAGGTTTGCTCTTAATGTTTTCACCCCTGAGTCAGCACTGACGCCCCACGAGCGATGGCCTCCATCTGCTGTCCTAAGGAGGATCGATGAGGCGTCATGTGATCACGACACTTCCACGATCACATAGGTAATACAGGATGCATAAACCAGGTTTAAATGGAGGATTGGCCACATTCAAAGTGGCCATACCATAAAAAATTCTACTTTTTGAGTTTTTAAGTGCATTATATTGTTCATTCCTCACTATAAAGAACCCCAAAGCGGTATTTTGATCCATCCATCAACTTCTCTCTCAACATCAAACCCATAAAAACGAGTTTTTAATTCATGATCTGACGTCACAGAGTGAGATGGCCCCTTTCAGGTGTTGTGCCAAAGTACGTTCCCCTTGCCAGAATCTGTATCCCCAGTCTGGGGCATCGTTGATTTGTTTTGTAACGTTCGTATTTAGTCCCAAAAAGTGTACAACTGATTTTATTCTGGGGCTTTTGTGGGTTTACTGTCATGCTTGAATTTTTTTTTTTTTTTTTTTTAACAAAATCTACGTAAAACAAGAGGGGACACAGATTCTGTCAGAATCTGGGCTCCCAACAATTTACAGAACAAACAAAGATTTAATAGTTTGTTTTTACATGCGTCCATAACAAAGTCAATTTCATAAATCATGTTTCTTATCCTAAATTTGTCCAAAAAAAAATTATTTTCCTTTCTTATCACAAGAATCTATCGTTGTTTTACATAGAATATGTAGGAGAATAAAAAACAAATAAGACGATAAACTCCCAAAAACCCCGGAATAAAGTCTGTTTCAATCATCCACCTTCTTTTAACACGTTTTGGGACAAAATATACGTGTAACGAAACAAATCAACGATGCCTGAAACCGGGGATACACATTCTAGCGGGGGGACGTACCTTGGCACAACACACGCAGCGGCAGGCGGGGCCTCAAGAATTGAGTCGTTTTACTTCCAGGTAGGAAAAAAACTCACAAAATAACTAATATTTCATTAAAATTGTGTTCTGTAGTGTTCCAAAGGTAATAAATGATCATGTATATGGATATAGTTCACTCTGACAGGTTTAAGAAAATCATGGTTCAGCCCATTTAAAGCTAAAATGTTTGATGCAGTTCTTAGTTTTGACACTAGGGGAGCTGCTGCCCAGAAAAAAAGGTTAAATGAATTATGAGCAAGTTTAAAATAATCCATTAACTGGTTCAAATTATTGCCTAAAAATTTAGAATTGATTTTTTAAGCTTATTACCAATTGGAAATGTCACTTTTCTTCAGTTAAAATCACTTTCTGTGAAAACATGTTTTTAGAACTTTTTTTTTTAACTACAAATTAGAAAAAAAATAATTAAAATATTATACAGATGAGTGTTTTGGCACTAGAATTTAGAGCGAAACAACATTTTAGGTGAGAGCAGGTAAAACATGACATCCGAGGACGACCGACGTCACTCCTGTAAAGGATAAAAAGATGCGATTTCTGCTGAGTGTCTGAACATGATATTTGGAGAAAACGACTGAGTCAGCAGACATCAGCCTGACGAGGACGAGCGATGAAGAAGAGGAGGAGGAGGAGGGGTCACTGTGGATAACGGACGCCGTTTTGTTGCCACTGAAAGGTCAAAACACTCAAATCATGGCGTCCAATGAGAACTTTTCTGAAGAAGGAGGAATGGAAGAAATAAATGTTCCAAACATTCATCTGTCAGAAAATCTTTATTATTGATTTAATATTTTTATACTTAGAAGAATCCATTTAAGACTAAATAAAATTGTTAAAATGTTAAATTAGCATTCCTTTAAAGCAGATCACAAACATCAGCTGGTCTGGAGTTTCAGCAGCTGTGAGTGGCGTTCAAGAGCATCTAGGTCGGTAAACCTGCAGCAAAATAAACTCAAAAAGCCACCACTGTAGCTTAAAGTCACTTCAATTACTAAGTCTTTGTTTCAAGTGCAAATACAATCATCTTTAAGTGGCCTAATAGATTTTATTGTGCTTAAAAAGTTTATTTTTGCTGATTTTTAGCAATGCCCATCTTGATTTTGGGAGTTAACTCAAGTTACAGTCAAACATACTGTTTAGTAAATCAACAAATGACAGAGTCATATCAGTCTGAGCTTCATCATAAACTTCTAAAATGCAAATTTGTGTTCATAACTTTGCATAGTCTGAAAAAATAGCAATATCAATCTCTATTTAACCCTTAGTAGTTTGGAAAACTGTAAAAAAAATGCTCAAAAAGGCTCAAATTTGCTCTAGAAATGTAACTTTAAATCAGTTTTTAGTATTTTTTTTGCTTCCGTTTTCACATATGTTTTTCAGAATCCTGAAATTGTCCAAAAAATCTCAACTCAGGGAAGTAAAAGTCTTTTTTACTGCAAAAACTTAGATCAAACTCTTTTTAAACTTTGTAATGATAAAACAAAAGGAAAATATTTATTAAAAAAGAGGAAAAAATAAACTATAGAAAATATTCTAATGAATTATTCTGAATGGAATCACAATAATGTGTCATAACTCTAGTTATGACTGTTTTAAACCTAAAATTTCAAAACAAATAACTTTTTAAATGAAAACTGGAGTCTGTGCTTTTCTTATATTATTGTAAAAAGCTTGAGGGTAAACACGGAAGCAGGGAATGGTCCACCTTGTTTAGTTTTTGCCCATTTTTTCACAAAAATCAAAATTTGTGAGGAAAAAAATTGTTTTTTGATGGAAAGTAGACGTTATTATTTAAAGAAAACAGACAAATAAGGCAATGTAGACCATTCTAAGCTCAGTTAAATTTACTTTTAAGCATAACAGTATCTATTATTGATTTTAAAGACAAAATATTCTAACAATTTCGAAAAGTAAGTACCGGTATTCATAAATGTTGTTTTTAGCACCCTAACAACAATTTAGGCAGATTTAACCTTATAAATGCACATAGAAAAGACATTGTAAACAATTATTGTATTTATTTTAAGTATTTTTGATCCATCTTTCAGTCAGTTGGTGTTCTAATGTCTGAATGAACCTTTAAAGTTAGTGCACTTCAATATTTAGGTAAAAATAAAAGGCACTTTGTGAGAGAAATGCTTTCTGACTATTTGTCTCCCTCTAGTGGATGTCCCACCACATTGCACCTATATGTTCCCTTTTTATTTAACTCATTTATTCAAAGCACAGTTTTCAAAGCAATTCCTGGAACGTTTTTATATTAAAAAAAATGCTGGAATCTAAAAGCGGTCACACCCTTTCCTTCAATTAATATAAATGTTAGCTGCACACGGTTGAAGAGGAAAGAATTCTCTCTATTGGTTCTCTGCGTTCTTGAGGACCCACACCTCGTTCCTGCGG
Source organism: Oryzias melastigma (assembly GCF_002922805.2). Taxonomy (NCBI): domain Eukaryota; kingdom Metazoa; phylum Chordata; class Actinopteri; order Beloniformes; family Adrianichthyidae; genus Oryzias; species Oryzias melastigma. The sequence continues at coordinate 8,107,423 of NC_050535.1, forward strand.
TTGGTCAGTTTAAAGGGGCTGTCGTAGCCAGCTGTGTAGTACGGATTGTCGACAAATTCGACGCCATCCCGCTTTAAGCTCTCCAGAAGTTTCAGCAGTTCTTCCCGCTTCATGTTTTCATTAGAGAAACCGCCATAAGTCCTAAAAGAACAGAGCGAATGGCGGTATCGTTTCAAGCTTAAAACATAAATTAAATTAAAACATTCCTCTTTACCTGACGTAGACGGTGATCTCCTTTCTGTCCTCCACAAACACCCCGGCCTCGCTGGGTTCGGGGGGGCTGGCCTGATGCTCCTCTGGCAGGTAGAAGGAGATGGTGAACTGAGACTCGCACGCCGGGCCGGCGCCGGGCACCACATGGCAGGTCACGGGGGCCGTCATATCCACCTTTATCTCTACAGCACAAACAGCAAATTTACCCTCAGGAGAGCACTGACGGGGCATGTGACCAGATTGTGCAAGAGGTGTATAAAAAATATGATTTCTAAGCAGTTTGTAGCCTGTAGATTTAAAATAATGCATGTACAAATGGGACACAATGATAAAAAATAAAAGAACATTTCTACTAAACTCGTCCTCTCTCAGTGAAGAGGCATACGGCCATCAATAATGTTGCAGGAAACTGCTGAGCTGGACAGAGATGCAGCAGCAAACTGCTGAGCAGGAGCTACAGCCCCATTTCTGCTGCATTTATTCATTAACTTATGTGTTAAAGTTATATGGCGGCTTTTATTCACCTGAAAGTTCACCTCAACACACGGCGGACTCTATTGGACCGTCAAATGAAGCTTACTCACCAAAAAAAAGTTCAAAACGGCTAAATATGTTGTAGTTTATTCATCATAAAGTGTAAAAAGAGGTGAAAGGATGTCACATTGAAAATAAAAATAAACATACTGTTTTTATTGTTGCCCTGAATGTAGTTGAAGAGCCTCCGGAAGCCGGTTTTGAGGTGTTCTTCCCCCTGCATCCCACTCAGGGTGGTGCTCACCCACTTTGCAGGATGGTAGGTGCGGATCTCATAGTCCTGTGCCTGCAAAAAAAACAAAAAAACAAAAACAAAAAAACTAATTAATTTACAATTTTAACAATTATATTAATTTTTCGGAGCACCTTTCAAAATGTGTCAGGAAAAACTGATATTTATGCTTAAAAATGA
>NC_050535.1:8109306-8132751 GCF_002922805.2 Oryzias melastigma
TGTTCTTCCCCCTGCATCCCACTCAGGGTGGTGCTCACCCACTTTGCAGGATGGTAGGTGCGGATCTCATAGTCCTGTGCCTGCAAAGAAAAAAAAACTAATTAATTTACAATTTTAACAATTGTATTTAGCAGGAATGACTGATATTTATGCATAAAGATGAATAATTTTGACATAAATACAAAACTAATTGAAAGAAATATACTGTAAAGAATGAAAAACACCTTAATAATTATTTTAAAATTAAATCATAAGGTTTCAACAACACAGAATGTACATCCAAAAACAGATTTTATAATAAATAATATATATTTTAGTATAAAAATGACATTATAGGTGATTCCAATAGAGTCACGGGATGTCTACTAAACATAAACCGTTAATGTATAATCAAAGTCACAGCAGTAACTTTTTACTGTTTACTTTTCTTGTTTGCTTCAAAGAAGTTTAGGCAAAAAAAGCACCAGGCCAAAGGTTCAAAAACCTTTAAAAAAATAGACTTATTGTGAAATATTTACCTTTTTCTCTCCTGCTGTAAATTTGGGATTCTGCAGTCCAGACGAGAATAAAACTTGTCCCACAGCTTTGAGCATGACTGGTCTGTTTATTTCTCAGGAGAAGATCTTGCTTTTTTTGATCACTCTGGTTTCCGAGCTACAGTGAAGTAAACAAACCGATCCAGCAGCAATTTTATTAGCTTAACTTTTAGTCTTTTTTAACTTAAAAAAACCATTGTAGGTCACAAAATAAACGAATTACAAAGACAATTTAGCCCAAATTACCTGGAAATAAGCGCGCGCGGTCCTCCTTCAGGGTGTTGCACTTGTTCGTGTTTTATGCAATGAACTTCCGGTTTCAAGAGGAAAACATGTAACTGTAGAATCTGATTGGTTAAGAGGTCACAACTTCACAATAAAAGCTCCGATTACATAGCAAGATTATATCATCACTCAAAGACACGCCTAGATATTTGTTTACCCCCGAATTAATTAAAAATATACCTAAAGAAGTTTTAAATGTTTATTATTTCTACATCTACACTCTTCATTTTTGTCGTAAACTAAATCCAGAATAAATTTTTGCAAAATTTCAGATTAAAAGCCCCGTGTTTCATCAAATATTCACTAAAATTAAAATAAAAATTCTGTTGCGGAACAAAACTACTTGCAATTTTAAAAATATTATAAATTAAATAAATTACAGAAACATTCTTTATCTACCCCCATTAATTTACACAATCAAGTTTTATGCTAAATATATTAAAAAAGTATTTGCAACTATCTTAAGACTTCAAATAAAAGACCATCCAGTAAAAATAGCCAAATGACTACCTTCAAATAAATAAAGGATTCCTTCTTTGAACAAATAGCAAATTTAATGAAAACAAAAACAAAAAAACCTGTTTCCCCCCAAAACTAATGTAACACAAAGTGAAAAACCAGGCTTTTACACTTCAACGAAAAGAGAAAAAGGGTTTTGCTCCTAATATGTGCATTAAACTGCATTTATTTGTTTATTTTTGTATTATTTACATCAGATTCTGAGGGGTCACCTAAAGCTAAAACATAGCATGTAAACATGAAAAAATTTAAAGCAAACTCCCAAATTAAAGTCAGTCACACTTTTCATAGCAGATGGAGTCTAAAGGGGAGATATCTGCTGTACATTTGAGCTGAAATGATGAGTCAGATGATGTTTGTTGGGTTCAGGAACATGAGTTTCAGGAGAAACTTCACTAACAGCAGGGATATAAGAAGCTACAGTGCTTTAAAAACGGTTGTATTTATCACTCTACCTGCTGTTAATAGTATGATCAACCAAGAAAAACCTAAGAATACAAAGAAGTCTACATGAACATGCACAGCAAAGCAGAAACAACAGCAGAGTTTTCTTGATCTTTCTGTTCGTTACACTCAAAGACTCGTGGAAAAAGTGAAAAGGCAGACCGGTTTTTCAACATATCTCTGCTACAACAGGCAACAAACCAATCCCCACGTCAGATTCAAACTCCTGCAGTCTTCACGGTGACTGAAGGAGATCGATAAAGATCAGAGATCGCTGATGTCAAAGTGAAATAAATGAACAGATTCTGAAGGTTTATGCGCTCCAGAACTAGTGTCCTCCGTCTTCAGGGTTGGTAATGTTGGTGGATGAAGGACAGCAGTTCGTCTTTGGACAGTTTCTCCGGGTCGATCCGGGTTTGGGAGTCGTGAACTATAACGCCGTCCACCCAGGCCCAGAAGAGACTCTCAGAATGGCAAACGCTAAAAGAAAAAAATATTTTTTTTCAATTACATGACATATTCTTTCCACAAATTGCAATTTAAAACTAGTAAATGAACAGTAGAGAGAGGGAGACGCACTGGAAAGGAGCTGCAGAGTTTGGCGGTAAATTATAAGTCGATTCTTTTGTGGTCTTGTTATAAAAGAACTTCTTCTTGGAGTTTTTACTGAACCCCATCGTCCACGGTTCTGCAGAGGAACAAATGGAAAAGAATCATCGTTAAGGTCCAAAACCCTGGAAGTGTTCCAGCAGATGTACAAACCGTTGAAGGTCTTGATGATGTAGAGGCCCGTGGGAAGGAAGTGGCGGTCATCTCTGCCGGTGTACGACAGGCGAGGGACGCCTCCCGAACTCTTCGTCACCTTCATCTCTAACCTAAACTCAAAAGATTTAAAGTTTTTCTTTTATAGAGATAAAAACCTTGTTAAGTAAAACGAGGATCAGTCTGTGAACATTTTTATAGGTTCATAAAAAATCAAAGATAAATTTACCGGACAAAGATTTTCTCCATTTCCTCCAGACGGTAAACTTCTTTCACTCTAATAAAAACAAATGTTAACAATTAATAAACAATTTGTCAGATTTGGATTCAAAAATAGTCTTTTCTGACTTGCAACCATAATTTTATGTTTGGAGTTGAAAAAGTTCTATATTTTTGTCCGTAAAGCTTTAAAATCAAAACATACAAATTGAATTTTAAGATTTTTATCATTTTTTATGATTTATTTAACAATGAATTAAACTTTTTAAGGATATTTTTTAACCAAAAAGAGTCATAAAAGCATTAATAATTTGATTTTATATTTTAATAATTTTATATTTTTGTCCCTAAAACTAAAAAAATCAATACATACAAACTGAATTTTAAGATCTTCAAACATTTTTTTATATTACAAAACATCAAATTTAAATGTTTAAGGATATTTTTTAATAAAATGAGTCATGCAGATGCATAAAAGCATTAATAATTTTATAAAAGTAAAACTTTTTGAGGCAAATCAGTGTTTTAGTTCATGATCAGGAGGGGAATTCTGAGAAAGTATTTGATCTAAGACATATTTAATGTTTAAATGTGTCTAATTTACAATAAGTGACACCTTGTGAAGTAATAAAGCTACTTTTACAACAATCCCATAATAACTGACCAGCTTTTATGACACTTAAGGTAGTTAAACTAAAATCTTCTACCAGCGTTTCTGAACTGCTTTAGAATGAACAAAGTACAGAGGTTAGACCAGAATTTGTGGAGTAAAAATTTAGAAAAAATAAATTCAGGATTCTGCCCTTAAACAACAAAGATTTAATGAATTTGTACGTTTTTAGAGCAGCAGATACCTGATGGGGTTCATGTCTGGTCGGCTGGGTTTGGCCACCGCCTTCACAAACTTCTCAGCCATTTGGATCCTGGGAAATACAAAAAGAAATGTGGATTTAAAAAAAAAAAAACATGTCCTTCTGGACTATCCAGTTCTCTAAATTCTGACATACTACTTCTTATGAATATTTTGCAGGATTATTTTTTAATCTACTCTAATTGGATCATTTATTTAAAAAAATGGTAATGACAAATTGTTCATTGTGGTCTATAACTTATTGCAGAGACTTCTGGGAAATTTCCAGAACACTAAATGTTAGATTTATAGTGTCACATTCACTACCGTTGATTGAAGTGCTGATCTCTGACGTCGGTGCCGTTCAGTATCAGCGCATCCATAACATGAACTGCATTGATTCTGCGCTGAGCTTTCCCCTGAGAAACACATAAAACATGTACAATTATATAAAAACTAGATCTATAAAGTTCCCGCAGTAAAAGCGTTTAAACAAAAGCTTTTCGTCCATCACCTCCCCCTTCAGCTCCTGCACGATCTCCACACTCAGGAGTGTATCTCTTGGCAGCTCCAGCTTAAAATTCTCCATCTTCTTCCATCGGAGAGGCATCTTCCCATTCCACGTGTAAATCTGAGACTTCTGCAACATTTCAATATAAAGCAGGGTGTGAAATATTTTCTAAATGTTTCTAGAAAAACTGAAAACAATCTGTTTTAAATTGTATGAGAGGCCGTATGAGACCTAATTCATTCTTGTTTTCACTCACTCATTAAGTCTTATACAACCTCTCATATAAAGTGGCTTAAATAACTTGGTGTTCGTCTTAATTTTTTTACTCACTTCATTTTTTATCTGTTTTATTATTTTTGTAATTTCATTTTTTGTTCTTATTTGCTCAATTTTTTTATTTTCCTTTTAGCCTAACGCCCTTTAGCACCAATATAAATAAAGTTTTATCGTTTCCATTTTATTTACTGAACTCTGTGTTTTAATGACAACAATCACGTCTTGTTTTTCATTATTTCTATTTATTTCCTGCATTTGACAAAGTAGGTGAAAAACTCACCCCCATTGCAAGCAGGAAGATCTGCTCTCCACCTCCAACGATGCACCTGTAGTCCAGGATGGAGCGCAGCTTCTCCAGCGTGCTGGAGCTGAGGGGGGTGAGTTTCGACTGGAACAGATTCACATCTGCGTTCTGAGGTGGAACAAATGAAGAGAAATTTAGCAAAATCCCAAACCCCATTCATTCTAAAATAAGCAGCCAGCTTTAGTGTGTGACCTCAGTGAGCTCATAAAACTTCGACTTTGGGTCTGATGAAGAAGGAGCCACTCTGGCTTTGTCTGGAACCTGAAAACACACACTTGTTAAATTTGAGCAAATTTAAATAATTTTCTTTAATAATCTTCTCCACTTACTCCCCAAAGCTTCAAGCACTCCTTCCGGATGTCAGCTTGCTTCGGCTCCGAGAGCGTCCTAAAGACATCAACAAAGTTACACATAAATATCAAAACAGGTAAACAAATGAGTGGATGTGCGACACTCACGGCTCGACGACAAACGCGTGGATTTTAGCCAAGGCCTTAATCTGGACCGCACAGAGGCTGCAACACAAGAAAGAGATGTTGTTTCCTTCCATCCATACAGACATAAAAACCACTTTAATCATTTGTACCTCTCATTAGAGCCGACCATGAACTGGTAGAAGTCTGGGTCGTCCTTTATGATATTTAGAGGCACCACTTCTGTGACGTCCGAGTCCGAGTTACGGAGTTGGTTGAGTTTAATGTTGACTCTGAACATGTAGTCTTTGACGGCGTCAGAACCGGGTTTCAGACCGCGACACACGACGTACCTGCAGGTGAAGCCAGACATCCGGGAAAACTCCTTTATGATCTCAGTTAAGAAAGGTTAATGATTAAAGATCCTGAGAACAAAAAAATGACCAAAACACTGTTTTAGCTCAACACAGCAAATATAAATCTATAAAATATTATAGTTTGATTATTTGTGACAATCTTTAGCACTTAAAACAGCAGCACTTTACAGTTTGAGTCTTTTGATCATTTTCAAGAGTTCCTTTTTTTAATTATTATAATGTTTTTTTTGTTTTGTTTTTTTACGGCAGCTGAAAATGCCCTTCCCTACTTATTTGTGGGTCGTTTTCTTGTGATATCCGATGATGAAGAATACGCTGTGGCGTCCCTCTCTCCCTTTCCCACACTGAGATGCTGAAACTTTACCTGTTTAAGTCTCTTTATTTGGTTGTTAACAACAAAAAAGTTGTTTTTAGTATATTTTTTGACTTATTAGTGGATCTACGCTCCAAAAATGCCTCATGCGTCTCCAAACAAACAGGTTGAATGACAGAACGCAGGGTCGACGAGTCTCTGCGTGGTGCGTTCACTGAGCTTCGGACATTAGCGGACCCAAACAGCCCAACTCAGTCCGCTGTAATACTTTTTTCACTTTATATAAAGCAGTTTTTCAGAAAAATGTCGATGAATTATAAACGGATCAGTTCTTCTGGTGTTTGACATTTTGCCTGATAAACTGCTTTGTTTTGTCCAGAGCTCAGTGAACGCACCAGGCAGAAAACGACAGCCCTGGTTTCTGGGATTCAACCTGCTGTCGGAGGTTTTTGGGAAAGAACCGACAGATTCCTGGGTTGATGAGCGTCACTGCCTGTCGAACACCAAAAGAACTGATCAATTTATTATCGATTACTTTAATTGTGCTGGATATTTTCTGTGAACAACTGTAAATTGCAGATAATTAAATGGCTAAAGTATATTATAGCGGAATGAGTTGGGATGTTTGGGTCCGCTAATGTCCAGAGCTCAGTGAACGCACCACGCAGAGATGCTTCTTATTGGAGACGGAATTAAAGCGTTTGAGAAGCGAAGATTCACAAATAAATAAAAAAACAGACTAAAAATCAACTTTGGTGAAGTGTTTTCTTATACTGTTTTTATTCCATCCATCCATTTTCCTGACCGCTTTGTCCCTTTTGGGGTCGCGGGGGCGCCGGAGCCTAACCCGGCTACTGAAGGGCGAAGGCAGGGTACACCCTGGACAGGTCGCCAGTCTGTCGCAGGGCCTCAATCACACACCCATTCACACCTAGGGGCAATTTAGAGTCACCAATCAACCTAAGAAGCATGTTTTTGGACGGTGGGGGGAAGCCGGAGTCCCCGGTGAAAACCCACGCATGCACGGGGAGAACATGCAAACTCCACACAGAAAGGTCCCAGCCGGGATTCGAACCGGGGCCTTCTCGCTGTGAGGCAAGAGCGCTAACCACTGCGCCACCGTGCAGCCTACTGTTTTTATTGCTAAACAAAAAATAAAGAGACTAAAAACAATTAATTTCTCATCTAGGAAGAAAACAATAAAAAAATTACAATAATAACATTTTAAAAAGTAGAGAGGCTGTTTTCAGCTTCCATAAAAATTTAAAAAATCATTTTCTAGGATATTTTTTCTAATTAATTAGAAATTCTTCTCAGAGTTGAGAGTGGCACTGTTGGCACGGAGCAACCCCGCCCCCACTTCCCTTCCCTGCCTTCCAGCGATGTATTTTCTACATCATAAACAAGCTATTTGACTTCATTAAAAACTTATTTGAATTCAGAAAACAGTCAAATTGAGCTTCTCGAGGTGTTACTTAAGGTTTGAAGTTGCATGAGTTCACCTCTCAGAGTTAGCGGGTCTGCTGGTGACGGGTTTGAACAGGGAGATCCTGTCGAAGCAGAGGTAGAGGAGGTAGACCAAACCCACGCTGAAGGGCGTGAAGAGGTCAAATGTCTTACAGACAAAATGACCACCTGAAGAAAAACACAAGATAATATTAAAAGTGCACAAATGCCATAAAAAAGCAGATAAATAACAGGTACCTGTCCTCAGAGTGGAGAGAGCAGTGAGGAACTGGCAGAGCAGCAGCTGTTTGCTCAGGATCTCCTGGAGGTTCTCTTGACCTTCAACAGAGAAACCCTAGAAGAGCCGAATTGACTTAAAATAAAAACTTTTCTGGATTTTTTTTTTAGAATATTTGAAGCAGAAGTTACCCCATCAGCCATGAGGAAATGCAGTCCTCTTCTCTCTGTACTTTCCATGATAAAGTTACGGAAGGCAGTGATGTTTTCAGGTCGAGTAATGTCCCCGTCGCCGTCGACTCCGTCCTCACCTGAGAAACACGATTCAATCAGCGATGATCACAATCATTCCTCTACTTCACACGAGTTAAAGTCAAGGCCCGGGGGCCGGATTTGGCCCTCCAGGTAATTCTATCCGGCCCTCCAGATAATTTTATTTTATTGTTATTAATGCCCTTATATCTTGTACTTATTTCTAACTTGTATAATTTTGACAAAATATATTTTTATGGAGAGTAAAATATTAAGTTATATAAGGTTTACATTAATTTACTTTGGAATAATATTCCTGTCTTTCTATTATTCATAATTATGTTAAAAATTTAAAGCTTTAAAATTGATATTCAGCTGTCTTTTAGGACTATATTGGCATTCACTAAGATTTTTTAGGCTAATATTTACATGCTAGCTGTTTTGGCTATTTTTTATTTTTATTTTTTTAGTTTGTTTTTAGGCTATTTAGGAGTTAAGCCAATATTTCAGCTACATGTTAGTTGTTTTGGCTAATTTGGGCCTTTTTTAGGCTATTTTTTTAAGTTTATCCATTTTTTCAACTAGCTGTTAGGACTAATTCATACTTTTTTAATAGGTTTTTTAGGCTGTTTTGGAGTTAGGCCAATATTTACATGCTAGCTATTTTGGGTAATTTAGACTTTCTTCAGTTTTTAGGCTATTTAGGAGTTAAGCTAATATTTCAGCTACGTGTTAGTTGTTTTAGCTAATTTGGGCATTTTTTTAGGCTATTTTTGATGTTTAGCTATTGTTTTAGCTACATGCTAGCTGTTATGGCCAATTTAGGCTTTTTTTCAGTTTTCAGGCTATTTGGGAGTTAAGCTAATATTTCAGCTACATGCTAGTGGCTTAGGCTAATTTAGGCTTTTTTAATTTTTCTGGCTGTTTTTAAATTTAGCTATTTTTTTCAGCTAAATACTAGCTGTTATGACTAATTTAGAGTTTGTATAGGCTTTTTTAGGCTGTTTTGGAGTTAGGCTAATATTTACATGCTAGCTGTTTTGGCTAATTTAGACTTTTTTCAGTTTTTAGGATATTTGGGAGTTTAGCTAATATTTCAGCGACATGCTAGCTGTTTTGGCTAACTTAAGTTTTTTATTTTAGATTAATTTGGCATTTAGCTAATATTTTAGCATCTTCAGCTATCAGCATCAGTATCTTCAGCGGCCAAATTCAGCTTACAGCATTCACACTAGCATTATCACAGGTAATCCTACAAATCTAGTTCGTAATTATGTTAAAAAGTTACAGTTTTAAAGTTTTAAACATTTAGTTTTAGAGTGTTCAATAAATGTTTATCCTGTTTGGCCCGCGACCTAAGGTGTGTTTTGGATTTTGGCCCCTTGTGTGATCGAGTTTGACACTACTGCTCTACTTGCTGGTTTTTTACACTACCGTAGTAAGGCTCAAACAGCTCGCTCGGAGCCGCATAGAAATCCTCCAGCTTGAAGTCGCAGGGTCCTTTCAACGTCATTCCAAACCCTTTGGCGTGCCAGCGCCTCCTCCACAGGATGTATTCCGAGAAGCCTCCAGGCCCCGCGCAGACGTCCCCAAAGTACAGCAGCTCGCCTTCACGGTCCTTCGTCAGAGATTTCTACACAACGAGAGACGTTACCTCTGTGTGTGTTGCACTACAGGACAGTTCAGCGCACAGCAGATCCCACTCACCCCTTGGGAGTCCTTCGGGTTGGTGAACATGCTGTCGAAGCAGAAGTCGATGTTGGCCATCTTCATGGCTGCTCTGAACACACAGCAGGTCAACAAATGTTGAAACTTAGCACAAAAGTTAGAGCTCAACTTCCTGTTATTAAATGTCGATTCTGTTCTCATCTTTAGACTTCAAATAACCCAGGAGTTATGTCCTAAAATTAACCCACAATAGGTGAAATTTACAAAGTAGAACTGATGTTTTAATCCCCTTTTGTCAGACAGACATAAACATTTTCATACTTTTCTCCCTTGATTTAACTTAAAGTCCAAACCTTTGCAGAACAGAATGAAAAAAAAAGCTGAATGCAATTTAAGATTTATATAAATATGTACAGAAAACAAGACGCAGAGGAGCTTGATTTACAAAGTCAAAATGCATGAAAAAAAATCTGTGAACCAGCAAAAGATAAAGCGCGATATGACGAGGAAACACTGCTCTGCTAAACCTCTGACCTGTTGAGGAAGATGCCTCCCCTGATGGTCTCGTAAGGGTTGGAGCGTGTCCGTGCTCGTCTCATCTCCTCGCCCTCCAAGTCATCAAAAACGGACTGAAAAGCCGAACACAAAAATGTGACTCCTGAGTGGAGCTATTAGAGAATCACTAACAAATTTTTCAATGTTATTAGACAAATTCAAGAAAAAAATTCAACATATTTTTATATTATTTTTTTTTTGTCCTGTCAAATTTTTAGACCAACCTTGCATCTTAGCAGAGTGTGCAGGAGATCTTCAGCACAAAACTCAGTTTCATCTTCGATTTTCAGTTTTCTCTGCAGACAGAAAATGCAGGCCTTGCATCACTGAGGGCGTTTGGCGTTACGCTGCTGTCTGAGCGGGTTATTTACCGGCCCCAGAGTCATCCAGTCTCTGAGCTCATCTGCATCCGGCATCTCTGTAGTGCATTCTGGGAACCACTGCACGGTTTCCATGGCGCTGGGCTGTGCAAACAAATGACGACAGAGAAGATAAAGACTAAAACTAAAACTTTAAGTGGTTCATTTTTTTTTCTGTTATTGACCTCCGGTTCATCCCTCCAGTCAATGTTGAGCTCTCCCTGGAAACCCTGAAGTGTGAGGCCGAGACCTCTTCTGCCTCGCTGGGTCGAAGCCTCCACGATCTCCTTACGTCCTTGGCCGAACTTTCCCAAACCTTCACCTTCTCTGAAGCCCATCTTGGCCTAGAAAGTTACAGAGAAATCGAGTTATTATGCTGAAAAGTTTTATTTTTTTTCCAGTTTATCTTAACTTTTTATATAAAAATTAAATGCTTTCCATCTATTTAATAATAGAAGCAACATACAACTTTAAATTCTAAATCTCATTTTGAACTATAACTAAAAACACCAAAATTTTTGAAAACTAAAAAAAAAAATGCAGCTTGAAAAACCAAGCTCGCTGATTGTGAGTTCTTACCATGAGCTTCTGCGACACGCTGTTGTACATAGAAAACTGTGAGGAGCTCTGATTGGGGTCATCTGAGGGCGAGACGGGGTGTGAGGACAACCCCGGCCGGTAATCCTCCGGGTCACTGAGGGACTCATTTTGGCTGACGTCTACGAATAGTTTGAAAATACAATATTAGAGGATTTTGAATGTGCCATGAAATAACAGAAAAAAAGCATATCACATTAAATCACAAAAATAGTCAACATCTGAATTAAAGAATAATCTAAGTTTGTGTTTTTTCAAAGGTTTTTAGAAGGGCTTTTAAATATTGTTCAAACTTGTGTTTTAAAGCAGCGCACAGAGAGACGTCCTCTTTTATGCTTTTTATTTAAAAACTCTTGAAACAGAGAAAAAACATTTAAATTTCTTTGATTTTTGGCTGCTCAATTTTAGCGATTGCCTCAATCCTTCATCTCCATCTAATAATCATATCCTCTACATCTTCCTTTTTCACATCAACCACCCTCATGTCCTCCACAACATCCATAAACCTCCTACTTGGTCTTCCTCTAGATCAGGGATGTCCAAAGTCAGTCCCAGAGGGCCGGTGTCCTACATGTTTTTGACCAACCTGCCATTGAAGCTCCTTATAGGCCAAACAAGTAATCAGCAGCAGAAAAAGAAGACAATATTTCTGGAAAACCAGCAGGGGACTGACTTTGGACACTCCTGCTCTAAGGCCTATTTTCTGGTAGCTCCAACCTCAGCATCCTTTTACCAACATCATCATCCTCTCAACATGTCAGCCTGTCCATCACCTTAGCAAACAAGAACGTGTTCCCTGATGCAGTCCCTCCTCTGTCACACCTATAGCACATCCCTCCACTGTCTTCAAGCTCTCATCTATGCCTTGAACAACTCAAAAGGTACTTCTCTGCTACTCCAAGCTTCCTCCTCCAAACCACAGCTCCTCTTCGTGTATAAAGTCATAGACTTTCTTTAGATCTGCAAAAACACGATGCAGCTCCTTCACCAAAAAACATCCTCCAAGCATCTGTGGTTCTAATTCTTCACACAAATCCAAACTGTTGTTCACTCTGACTTCAGTTTACTCTTTCCCATGACTTCATTGTGTCACTCATTAGTTCTTCTCCTTCTTTTCTTTAGTCATCAACTCTTCTAAGTTTTCCTTCCATCACACTTGTAGATGATTAACATGTTTTCCATACTTCAACAAAAGCAGATAAATGTGTAAGCATATTAATGTAACAAAGCTAACAATAAATATATATACTATGATGTATTATTTCTGTTTCTTTAGTAAACAATAATTTGTTTACCTTGAGCGGGTTGTGACTCTTCATCTGAACTGCTGTCATCAAGACATCTCTTTTTCCCGTGCAGCAGAGTAAGCGCTGCATCATTTCTTCTTTTCATTGTTACTAAAAAAAAAATAATAATAATAAAATCAGAAAAAAATAGAAATGACATTGGAAGCACTTTAATAGTACTGTCATTAGCAGATACTTTCTGTTAGAAAACAGGGTTTTATGTTATATGACTGCACTTTATCAACCTAGAACATACGTGTATTATATTTATAACTTTGTTTACACTTATTTTCCTTGTAAATTGTCTAAAACGGATGGCTTTTGTGGAAAATCACAATCTACATGAGGTTTTTTTTTTCTAAAGGGGTCCATAATCTTGTTAGAAAAAAAGGAATAAACTATAAACATAGACATGTAAGAGTATATTTAACAAAAAGCTTATGAGAATTTCTTTAGTAGATGGTCCTATAAGTAGTAACTTGTAGCCTAAATCCATACAATAAAGTCGTTTTTCACCAACTTAAATCATACCTATGATGATGCAATAGTTAAAGGGGGTTATTTGTTTTAATTCGTTTAAATATGAAAAAGAGATTAAAAGAAATATCTAAAGCAGAAACATTACCTATTTGTTATGATACAAATAAGTTGTAGTCAGGCCCATGACAGTTTTAAAAGACTATTTGAGCAGAATAAGCCGGTGTGAGTGAATAAACTCCGGTGGGTCGGGCCGTCGATGTTTCCGCAGAAACGAAACTGCGCAGCTTCGGCGACAAGAAAGTGTTTGTTTTTTATCCAGTACTCTCACATAAACTCCCGATCTTCTGTTAGGAAACAAGGCCAGCCGAACCCCGCGTCCACTAATGCTGTGAAAAAGTTACGCTACATTTTTATTTGCAAAAAACTTTTGTGGAATAAACAGTGTTTACAGAATCAGAGAAGCTAAAAGGACTAGCTTGCTGCTGTGCTGCATACAAAGGTCCTTCGATCTGACGGCGCTCAGTGATGACGTCACGGGACGTTGAGTCAAGTGCCATTTCAAAAATAATTTAGCTTTGTTTATTGTAAATAATACAATTTAATACAATTATAGCATTTATTTATTTATGTCTGGCCAATATTCATGCAAGTTATACGTTTATTTATTCATTTGTTTTTATTTAAATGACATTTCATTTTGTAATTATTTGGTTTTAATTAGATTAATCCAGAGGTTAATATTGACAGCTAAAAACCCTGAAGAGGATAGCTGAAAACACTGAAATTGATAGCTGAAATCATTGAAGCTAATAGCTGAAAACGCTGAATCTGATGGTCAGTCAAAATTAGTCCAAAAATAAATGAACAAAAAAAAATAGCTAAACTTCACAAAAAAAGTTTTTTAAAAATTTGCCAAAATAGCTAGCATGTAGTTGAAATATTAGCTAAACTCCCAAACAGTCTAAAATACTAAAATAAAAAGCCCAAATTAGCCATAACAGCTACAATGTCACTGAAATATGAACTAAACTACAAAAAAGCAAAAAAAAAAAAAACAGAAAAAAGCCTAAAGTAGCCAAAACAGCTAGCATTTTGCTTAACTATTAGCTAAACTCCAAAATGGACAAAAAAAAAGCTTAGATTTGCCTTGACTTTGACACATGTGGATTATTCTAAAGGTGTATTGCATAAACTCCCCCCTCCTACTTATTAGGCACTTTTGGTGACACACTATTGTGACGTGCAATATAAATGGAACAAATTCTGTAAATATACAATTAAGCTAAATATTCCATAAAGTCACAAACATTTTCTTTGTTTAAGGTTCTTTTCTTTTTTAAATCATGTAACTTTAGTTTTTTGTCTTTATACTGTGTTGAAGTCAAAACTCCCAAGATAGAGTAGAATATCATATTTTGCACACTGTATTTGGACTGTTCCCACATATGTTTAAGTTTGCTATGCGGTAAATGTGGATGCTGCAAAGCTGTAACACCTATTTCAAATAAGCACTTCCCTCAGTTTCTTTTTTTAAACCAGAGGTTTGCACCTGATAAATATGTAAAGAAGACTTATCTTTGAAATTTTTAAATTTTATTGCATGGCAAACAAAACAGGAAAGAAAGATAATAAAAGAACTCAAGAAATGAGTCTGTCAATCAGTTGAAACTGGAATCAGATGACATGCAGGTCAGGACATAAGCTTTATATGTTCCCCTTTTTTGTGCCAGCAGACGTCTGTGCCAGAATCCTGAGTACCGCTGCCATCGACGACCTTTAATCGCCCGTAATTGATAAAACTACTTAAGACTGACCCAGCAGACGTCATAAGGCTCCTGTTTGACATCCTTTGACGAGATGATGTGTTTCTTCACCTCATAATTGATTGTCAAAAGACTTCAGTAGACGTCTCACAAGTTTAATCCAATGGACCTGCAGTGACTCTGCTAATCCACCGCTGACATAAATAGAGGTGCACACAAAGACACAGATGTGCCATGTGATCAGCTTACACAACAAAGCCAAGGCTTTATATATTCCTGTGGAGATTAGATTCCCTCAGAGGAGCTCAGTGCAGGTGTGCGTTGGTACCTGGGTGTCTCTGGAAACAGGAGAGAGGTGGACTAAGGAGGCTCCAGAGACAAAGAAGCAAAAAGCGACAAAGTTGTGTGGCAGAAAAAATGTTTTTCCGCATCCCTCGACTGACCCCTGGATACATCAGATACCTTCAGGTTAGTAGGAAGCTGTTTGGTGCCTATTTTGTTTTGATTTTTTTGATCGAGCAGCAAAAGAAATTCAACATTTATGATTAAAAGTTGTTTTTTTAAGTGTGTGTTTTTACCAAAAAAATCTTTTTTCAGTGATATTTGATGTTTATTTTCACTTCAAATGATGCCTGAGATTGAAAGCTGGCAGAAAACAACATAACTAATTGGAGATTCCAGCAGTTTTATACGTTTTTTTGCCTCCAAGATGAATGCCGTCTGGATATCCTAAACAAAAAACATATGAAACACAAATGCAGTGACTTGGCTAACTATTATGAAGAACTTTTTGGCATTTTTAACTGTAAATTGGGTTTAAAACGTGCAAAAATCCTTATATAAGTTTATAGAAGCAAATCCAAAATTGCATTTCACGAGTTATTTCTGTGTGGAAACAGTGCAAATTTATTTATTATGAAAATTGAAGCCTTTTTAATCACAAATGAATGAAATAACAAAAGTTTGATTTTTTTCTTGTGGAATTTTCCTTTTTCAAAACAGAATTTAAACCATATTCTGCTTGATTTTGGTAAAAAAGATTAAAAATAACAGAATTTGCATCTGGCTTTAGGTCATGTCTTGGATTGGCGCTAAGCTCTAAGATGACTTCAAATCCTGACTCGACTGAAACAAAGAATTAACCATGGGTTGGTTGACTATAAACTCAAACTTGACAAAAATGGAAATTTTAGCCAGGCTCTTCCCATATGGAAAGACCCTTGCTGGGATGAGACAGGTGTGTGGCCACAGTCAAGTCTCCAACAATACTTTCAAAATAAAAGTACTGATCAGTTGTTTGTCTTTCAGACTCAGGCAGCTCAGACTGTACTGCAGAGCCGCGAGGGTCCTGCCACGCCGCGTATGGCCATCCTGCTCGGCCTCATGGGGGTCGGCATGTCCGGCTACAGCTCCCGCCAACTCACGCTGCACTACAAGCCATCAAGGAACCTCTTCAGATGAGACCAAGAGTCACATTTGAAAACACATTTCCTGGATTGTGGATTTAAAAATGTTTTTTATAACTTTTTTTTCTTAGCTAGGTTGAAAGATTAACAAGTAGCCTCTACTCAAGACCGAAAAAGTATAAAAAACTAATAGAAGTGATGCTTTCAGACTCCCATGTGTGCTTTAATTTGAAATCCCATTCATGTGGTTCAGGTTCTTGTATTTTATTGTCTGAGTTGAGGAGGTCGTTGCCTTGTAAAAGCTATAAGCAAAAGCTTCTGTTCAGAAAGTGCAGTATTTGTATTTAACTAAAAAGTGTTCAGCAGAAAGGCAGCTGTTTCTTTTTGAGCTTGGCAGATGTTGCACTTGGACCACATGTCCCACCCCTCCTTATCCCGTGCCTTATCATGGGAGTATATTGGCCCCGGACGACTATTTCCTTGCGACATTCATCCCATTTTAGTGATTTTCTCGAGTGCATCAGCTGTGCTTAAAGACAGCTTCAAGGAATCGGCTCCAAAATCCTTCATCTTTTAATCATCCCCTTGTGCTCCGGTCTTTTTCATTATGTAACTGAAGTCATTTACTTTGAAAACTTGAGAATCTCAGGAAAAAATATCAGTTGAGATATAAAAAAAAAATGCAACTTTTGCACTTTTGTTTTGTACATAACCTGTAAATAAAGAATAAAGACGCACGTGTCACTTGGATGCTGCATGAGATTAGTAGTGCAGGACATGGAGTGCGACCAGCTTGTGTTGTGCGCTGGACTGGGTGACGTCCAGCTGGATTGAGGCGCAGCACCGCTGTGATGTTGTCAGGCACAGGGGCCAGGACAGCCACCCTGGACACCACCTGGATCAACATGTCAATCCGCCCGGATCTCTCCCAGTTGCACTGATTTGTCAAAACGCTTTTTTAGATAAATGACCACTTTGGTCTCCTAACATGCTGTGTTTGTTTTAATTTTATGACTTTATATTAATAGCTTTGACAGCACATGAATGTATTAAGAAAACTTTGTGTTTCATCACATCCCTGAAAAAGGGAATCAGAAGTTTGAATATTTAGGAAAGATTAGCCATAAAAAACAGGTCACAAGACAAGAGCAGTGATGTATTAATCCCCTTCTTGATCCTCTTAAGATAAAAGTCTTATTTTGAGACCAGCTTACTCTTGAAGGTCAGGGATGAGTGTCAACAAATGCATTTAGGATGTTTTAGAAGCTAGAAGATGTTGCACATCATTGATTTGATGGAATTTAGATGAGATGTAAAGAAGAAAACTGCGACATTGTGAGGTTGTAAAGTCTTCTTTATTGATAATAATTGTGTTTTAGCAACTTCTTAATGTTTTTAGATATATTTCAGGTTGTCACATTATATAAATGTAATGTAAGTTTCTGTAAATATTAATAAAAGTGGTCTAACCGTGGTTTTGACTGGAGATTTTTTAAGAAAAATAACAAAAAAAAAGAAAATAGGTTTGCTTTTTGTTTTACACTAGATGTCAGCACAGATACATTTTTGGATTTTTTTTTTCCCCGAACCCAGAAAGAACTCTATTCTCAGTCGAATGCAATCAGTTTGACCAAATTATAAGACAAACTCTTCGAAAAAAATTGTTTTATCCTACAAAATTATGAAAATTATTGTTTAATGCATATGTGTCAAAGTCAAGGCCCTCCAGATAATTTTATTTTATTGTTATTAATGGCCCAATGTTGATGATTACGCTTATTTCTAACTTGTATAATTTTGACAAAATATATATTTTATGAAGAGTAAAATATTGAACGTTTTTTAAGGTTTAAGTTGATTTATTCTGGAATAATATCCCTGCCTTTTTATTATTCATATTTATGTTAAAAAGTTACAGTTTTCAAGTTTTTTTTTTAAATTTGCATTCTTTTTTGGACTATTTTGGTATTTATTAAGACTTTTTAGGCTATTTTGGAGTTTAGTTAATAATTCAGCTACATGCTAGCTGTTTTGGCTAATTTGGGATTTTTTTCAGTGTTTTTTTTTTTGTGTTCATTTTGGAGTTTAGCTAATATCACAGCTACATGCTAACTGTTTTGGCTAATTTAGGCTTTTTTCAGTTTTTAGGCTATTTTGAAGTTTAGCATTCGTCTTCAGCTACATGCTAGCTGTTTTGAGTAACCTAAGGTTTTTTTTTTTTTTTTTTTTTAGGCTGTTTTGGAATTAAGCTACTGTTTCAGCTAGATGCTACATGCTAGCTGTTTTGGCTAATTTAGGCTTTTTGGGGTTTTTTTTTAGGCTAACTTGGCATTTAGCTATTTTGAATGGCTATCAACTTCAGTATTTTCAGCTATCAATTTCAGCATCTTCAACTATCAGCACTAGCATCTTCAGCGGCCAAATTCAGCTTACGGCATTCACACTAGCATTATCGCAGGTAATGCTATATATCTAGTTCATAAATATGTTTAAAAGTTACGATTTTAAAGTTTAAAAAATGTAGTTTTAGTATGTTCAATATATGTTTATCCTGTTTGGCCCGCGACCTAAGGTGTGTTTTAGATTTTGGCCCCATTGAGTTTAACACCGCTGGTTTAATGATTTCCACTAACATATCCAGCACCTATGAATGCTGAGACCTCGCGATATGACCCACTTACAGATGTAAGCTGCTTTGGAAAAGATCCCAAATGTATCTGAGCAGCAGCCGGTCAGGTGTTACAGTTATTCCACCGACAGATTAGATTTGAGCTCCACAAAGAAACAGACTGTAAACCAAACCCTCCATTCAACCTGTAAATTTGACTCTCACACATGTTATGCTGAATAAAACAGACCCGTCGGGGTTTTTTTTTTTTTTTTTCCTAAAGTTTCCAGCCTCAAGTAACTGTGGAGTTGAGGAAAAAACCCAGTTTCTTACAGATCCACACTCTCTCCACAAACACACACAGAGGCTCTTTGTGTGTTGGCTTTAGGGTTTCCTCCTCAAAAGGATCTTGTTACCTTACAGGCAACAAACAAAGAGGTGAATGTCTGCTCCACCCAAAAGATATTTAAGGAGGATTCCAGAAAATATGTAAAAAAATTATATCAGTTTGTACTTTTTTTATTCTGTTCCAAAATGTTTTCTTTATTGTGGCCCACCCTCTTTTGTTGCTTTGTACTGAGATAATATTTTAGGTCGCTGTTTTTGGACTTCACACAGTGAACGCTGAATCTCTGTGGTGGAACTTGTTTTTCTGGTGGGGTTTAGGAGGAGTGTGGGAAAAAATCGATTTGACGATATATCACGATATTTCATTTGGTGATACTTGTATCAATTTAAAATGTTGACGATATTTCATTAATTATTAATGATCAAATGTAGTTCAGCGTCACTTAAACCAACTTTACTACAATTTATTTCCACAATCCATTTTTTTTCTAATATTGAACAAATATTTCTTAATTTACCAAAAGAAAAGCTGCATGAATTTGCTTGGTTAAAAGAAAATTGTACATGATAGTGTTGTGATCATTACATAAAATTATATTTTTACTCTTTTATTAATATAAAAGGTGCATTTCTATTCAGCTAGAGTTTTTTAAGTCATACACTTTAAAGTAAAGTGTGAAAAATGTTCTGGTACAGTCTTGAGATATATCGAGATACGAATCGTATCGCTAAACTCTTGCCAATACACACCCCTAGTGAAGATGGATATCACAATAAAATTTAAAAAAAGATGAAAAATGATTTATGCATAAAGGATTAGCTCGGTAGTGGCTTCCCTGTTACCCTGAAAGGGAAATAGCAAGTCAAGAATTCGGATCGATGGTTGTAAAAAAAGCATTTTTCTTATTTGTACACTTTATTTATCAAATCAGAGATCATGAAACTTTAAATCAAATGTACATATAGCAACATATTCATAAATTCTTTCAGTTTTCTGTAAATATTCAGAAGAATATTTACATTTTCCTTCATTAATTAAACAAAAACTGGTGATTTATGTTGCGTTCTCATTAATTTAATCACTTCTTTTACAATTTTTAAACTATGATTTTATCACATTTAATCTTAATTGCTTTAATTATATTTTTCCTTGAGAATTAAACACATTTTACAATATTTTCAGCTTTGAATAACTCAAAAAAGGTCTTAAAGAAGGCAAATTAAAAAGAAAAAACTGTACTAAAAAAGCCTGCAGGCTAATAAAGCGCAACCACATTTTTCTTCTTTAGTCTTGGCTCTCGTTTATGGACTGACAGTGGAAAAAAGTGTGTGATCCAACCTGCCAACATGTCCCGAAACTCTGAAGAGGGAATGTTTATGCCTAAACAGTCTTTTTTTAGGTCCAGTTGTTGAGCTGTGACACAAAGTTACCTCGTTGTGTTCTTAAGCAGGCGGCGGACATAAAACTAAAGCTGTCCGGTACGAACGCAGCCTAAAAAGGATAAACAGATTAGCAACTGTCTTAAAGTTAAATCATTGGTTGCTTTTGCTTTAAAGCCTTTATAAGTGTCCAAGTTTGAACTTATTTCCTACTAAATATTAAAGTGGCAAAACTAAAACTATTAGATGAGAAGAAATTGTTGATTTGACATTCTCTGCTTTGACAGTTTTGTACCCAAAGATAATCTACTCCAAATTATCTTAATCTGAATAAACTGTTCTTTCTTAAATTAAAAACGTCCTTTTATCAAAGCTGTAAAAGTTTGGAAGTTATCACAAACAAAGTGTTCCTCGCTGGAATCTCAGAAGAACATCTTCGTCCGCTTGAACATAATTAAAGCTTTAATCTCCGTTCCTGGCTAACAAGTGCTGATTTGATGACCCGATAATCTCATCAGACAATTGCTGAGTCACAGTTAATCTCTGTTAAGACTTTCTGTTTGACATCAAACGCCACGAACACAGGACGTTAGAACAAAGAAGTCCTGGGTGACAACTGTTCATCTGGACCTTATAACAAAGTACAAGACAATAAAATAGATTTTTTTTGTTTGTTTTACATAAAAAGTGTCAGCGAGTCACACGTTTGACTTATTTTTTCTCTAGCTGAAACTTACACACATGATTGATTTAACAAGTTTTTGTTTACTTTCAAATAGCAGAAAAAAAAAAAAACATTTCCGAATATTGGAATGAGAAGAATTGTTGATAAAGTTAATATTTTGGGTTAGGAATTACAGGTATGCAGCGGAACATGCTGATACAGCAAGAATGAAGCAATAGTGTTCCTCATTTTACTCTTTTTAGGAGTCATAAACTTTTTTTGTCAGAAATTGAATTGATTTTTAAAAATGGGAGTAATCAATAAATTAGGATTTATTTTTCAAAATTCTATTTGTTCATTTCTTTGTTTTATTTTCAGCTCTTTTTTTCAGTTCAAGTCTTTTTGCTTTCTTTGAATGTTATTTAAAGATCACACCTTTACCGTTTCTTTTGATTGTTTCTTTTAATGTTTTATCCAGAATCTTTATTATCATTTATGCAGAGCAAAATGAAATTCCTGCCAGCAGCTCTTTGCTAAAAAATTTAAAGACAGAAAAAAATAAAATTGATGTAAAGCACTTTGAATTATCTCTGTGCATAAAATGTGGTATACAAATAAACTTATTTGTCTTCTGCTATTAAAAGAGAAAATTCCCTTACATTTTTCTTTTTTTTCAGTTGATATTAAATTATAGTAATTTTGGAGCTGAAGTGGTTTGATGTCAACAAATGTGACATTTTAACCCATCAAATCATTAATTTATACAAATATTAACTTACAGGCGGCTTGAAAAATGTGAAAATAGCTTTAGAGAAACACCAATTGATGGATTTAATGAATCAATATTGTGTTTTTATGAATAAAAATTGACAGAATTGTGGTAAATGTATTATTTTTTTGGCAGTATGAAAATTTAACTTGTGTAAAGTTTGTTTTTTTAATGTTTTTTTCACTTTGCAGTAAAAAATAAAATCCAAAAACGTTTTTTTTATTTATTTATTTATTTTTTTAATAAATACCACATATTTTACATAAACCTAATAGAAAATGATCCATGCTACATTGACTCAGTTCAAGGTCTAGATCAGCTGTTTGCTCCATGTGAGGCTGGAAAACCAGTTTGGATAATCCCAGCTGTGTCACTTTATGACAGTTTGACCCCATAAGTCTTGACTTGCCCTCTGACAGATCAGAAGAGCTGACGTAAGTCATTGATTTATCCTTCTAAAGCCTTTTTGGGCTCTTATCCGGCTGTAATTTGTGAATCAGGACTGTCATAAATATCAATATGTCCTTTATTACACGCATTCATGATCAAATTAATTCATCTCTGGTAGCTTAGGGGTAAGAAATAGATATTTAATATTTAAATATTAACTTTTTTAGTCTCATTTCTACTTATTTTCACTTGTTTCACTTAATTTCAGCTTTTGGGCCACAATTTTCAATTACTTTTTTGTTGATGGCATTGCTTAAATTTAACACTTTGTGCCATATATTTATTTTCCAAATAGAATCAATATTTAAAGTACATTTAAAATTAAAATTAGCTAAAAATGAACTCCTATCTACTGTCAAGTGCAAAAACTACACTTAATTAGACAATGGACAATTACAAACTCGGTGTATTCAATTTAAAGAATTTACAATCTGTTTTTTTTAATTAAAGTTTTTACCAGATGCTTTTCTAGTTTTGATATTCAGCATTTATTCCAAACATGTACAATGTAAACATCCGAGCAGCTGACTAAGTGATGACCTGGAGGTCAAGGGTCACTGACCTCATTGACTTGTGATGGGAATGTCCTCACAGGCAGTCATGGTTTCTATCAGCTCCCCCTGATAACGGGGTTTACAAAACAAACTGATAAAAACTGGATTGGAAGAGTGTAGTTGCTCTTAAATGTAATGAAATTCTTGTAAGAGTAAATATAGATAAGTCTAAAGCAGAAAGAAACCGTTTCGTATTTTCCCGTACAAGATTTAAGAACTTACCCCGCCCCCTCTCTCCTGGACCGGCCGTATAATGTGGACATTGAAGCGGGTCTTTAAGGATCATTGAATCAGGTGAGTGGTCTTAACTGGAGCTGAACCGTGGCTATTTTCGATCAGCCCACCAGCATAATGTGTTATTTGTTTCCGCTGGCGTCAGAGGCCTCCGAGAGAGCGGGACAGATTTAGTTTGCAGACCGGCACTGTGTAATTTATACATGGAGGCCGTGTGTGTGAATATATGTGATGAGTCTTTGAAAATCTGTTTTTTTTGGTTAAAAAGTCTTAAAAAACCACCCTCAAAATTGATGAAACATCAAAAATATCAAAATGTTTTGGTTAAAAATTCAAAGGTTAAATTTATAAAGACATTTAATTAAACTCAGAATAAGAGTTTTAGGGGAAATACCCAATAGGGGCGGAGCTAGAACAGATCACAACAAATAAAATTATCAAAAAATTATATTTTTAACAATTTAATTACTTTTTATTGTTGTTCTTTTTTTAAATATGTTTTTTTTATTATTGTTTTAACACCCAATGAAGCTTTGTATTGATGATTTCAAGATTTTTCTCAATAATTAGATCAAAAATT
>NC_050535.1:8132797-8138081 GCF_002922805.2 Oryzias melastigma
CCTGTTATTTCCTCATTTGACACATGTTGCTCCCAGTTAAAAATCAATTTAATTCAGAAAATATAAATTTCTAAAATTTCAGTTGGAAAATTCTTGAAACATTTAATTAAAATATCGACAAATATGTATATTTTTGTGATACAAGTTGTAGTTTGAGTATTTTTTAAGTCATTTTTTGTTTATTATTTTAAAATGTTTAAATGTAATTTAGAAAAATGAAAAAAATGTGTCTTATTTTGACTAAATGAGTGGTTTGGTGTTTGTGTTGGCCCCTACTTCCTCCCCTCCCGTGGAGGCTTCAAGGATCCGGTCCAGAGGGGGGGTGAAAGTGGGAGGAGCCTAAACGGAGGTTCAGGTGGTTCTCAGAAACTCAGCAAAAACGCTCCCAAACTAAAAGAAGCCCCCGCTTGTTTATCCTCTTTGAATGAAAGACGCGTTTTCAGAGGAGCGACGCGTCCTGGGTTTGAGGAAGAGCTGCGCGTAATTCTGCGCTCCGGGGGAGGAAAGCGCCGATCGTGGCACTGAGCGGAGCGCAGTGAAACTCCAAAGAAGACGAAGGAAACAAATCCTCTTTTTAACAGTCTTAGAAAGAGTGTTTCAGCAGGAAAAAAAAGAAAGTTATGTTTAAGAAAACCAAAAGCAAAGTTCTGGTGGATTATGCGTCGGAGGAAGACGACATGTCTTGGCACAACCATCACTCCTACAAGGTGAGCGCAGAGAAAGCCACACTTTTCTGACACTTTTGTTATTTATTACACAATAAAACTGACATTTCTAATATGTGTTTATTGTGAAGCAACTCCCCTCTGGAGATGTCTCCAGAGGAGGCGCGCCAGCAGTCTTTCACCTATTGCGCACAGAAATGAACAACAAAACTGTATTTTTGGTGACTTCAAAGTTTGTCAAACACCATTTTTTTTTTAGAAATGATTATTTCTTAGGTCAAGTTCCAGAGTTGTCAGAAACAGAGGAGTCCATAAACGGTTCTTTGTTGTGCTTACATAAGACCCATATGTCCCAGGTGCTCCAGAACATCATGTGTGAGGTCTGAATGGAGTCTGTATCAGCACTTGCCTGCAGCTGGGTCGATCGTGGTGGGGGCCATGGGGGTAGACAGATTCTCACGCACATAGATGCTGCAGGGGGGCCTCCAGCAACCCCCCCATGAAAAAGAAACATAGTTTTTGAATGTTTTTGTTGAATTTTTATAAAAAAGTGGAGCTGATAAGGATGAATTAACTAAGATTTTGCAATATAACAAACTTTATTAACGTTTTAAACATCATTCTTGTACACTTTAATATTTGGATGAGTTCTTTTAGAGCTTTTAATGTTAAGATTGACACAAAAAGTGCTGACTGGTGGACTGAGCTTAATAAAATACCGTAAAATTGGCTTTAAAAGAATCAAAATTAGTCATTTTTTATGACAAATTACAACTTAAAGCAGGTGGAAACAAAGGGATCTAAGGAAATGAGGTACCCTCACGTCACACCGGCTGAAAACCTTTGATACAGATCGTCACAAAGGTCTGAGACCCTTGGCTGAACCTTTTGGGTCCTCATGGGAATCGGCGCCTTGTGGCCTTCGCCATCTGAGAACCGACTTTGAGCTGAGTTTTGTCTGTAAGAGCTGATCTGAGATCAGTTTGCTCCCCGCAGATTTTCCTGGGAAAGTCATCAGGAAGGTCTCCTTGAGTCGCCGTGGCAGTTGAAACGCTTCCAAAGGTCAAGGGGAGGTTTTTGGATTTGAAAATGTCATAGACACAGCAGACGGGGCAGAGCCGGGATACAGGATGAAGTCAAGGGTGAAAGTTGTGATAACGGCGTCTGGAAATGCAGAGGTTTTCCTTCCATTGATTCTAACGGCTTTGTCGGATTGGCCTCAAACGCACCGTTAAATTCCAAAAATGACTTGAAATGTGAAGCGTTTTTGTAATGAAGAACGACCTCAAGATTGTTTCTCTGCCAGAGACCTTGTCAGTGAATTTTACCTTCAAGCCTGAACAGAATAACGTTGGGTTAAAAGATTTCATAAATCACTTGTAATTACAGTCATTAAACGTTTATTCCTTCTTATCTCTGTGACTGTGGAGCAGATGGTTAAATCAGCACATCTGAGGTGGACAGGTACAGACACAGAATGAGGAGAGGCCGCTTAAAGAACTCCTGCTTCTTTCTGATGAGGGCCCACTGAAGAGCGCACACAATAGACTTATATCTCAACCATCAAGCCAAAATAAAAGATGACGTTCACTTTAGACTCATCTGTCTTGCAAAAATACTCAGTATTTGAGTCATTTAGTTACATTTAGGTGATGTCCGAATCCTACTATATTTGCAGTTTTGTCAAGGAATTAAAAACTATAATTCCAAAATCCACTATCCTAAAAAAATCCCAGAAATCTCTGCAAAAAAAACACCACTGATGCTCACTAAATTGGCAAAAATAGACCACAATGCATTGCGTAATAATCCTTTTTAATGTGAAAAAAATTATTTTAATTTATGTTTTATAACCTATCCAAGTTTTCATCTTCAGAACATCATAAAATGTTCATAAAAGTTAATATGTATTAGATTTGTCATTAAAAAAAAGAAAAAAAGTAGTGATCATGTAGTCTAAACTGTTTTTAAAATCAAGGGCACTATATAATGTAGTTTTTTTTGGTAGTTACATTAAAAAAGTGGAACATTAAATCAAACAACAAAATTTCTGTAATTTTTTTTTCATCAAAATTAAATTTTGTTTTGATGTAAAAAAAATAATATTTTTACAGATGACAGAGTTTTTGTTAATTGATCCAACGTTTTACTTTTTACAGTGTAGGGAGTTGGGCTGCAGCGATTAGTCACAACTATGCCAACTTTTAAAATAGACGACAATTAATTTAATAGTTGTTTAGTTTTTGTTTTCAATTTCAAAAGTACGGTTTAAGTCTTGTTTGAATACCAGAAACAAATGAATTCAATAAAGTCTTAATGAACTATCATCTATATTGTCTCTATTTTTAGTTGCTTAAATACTTGAAGTTTAAAGCTATGATGTTTAAAATGTTTGTTTTACCTCCAGTTTACGCAGGATTCGATTAGTCGACTAATTAGAGAAAAAAAATTATAATCTGTGATTATTGGACTATTAAAATAATTATTTTTGGCAGCAATAGTGAGAAAATGTGTAT
This sequence comes from Oryzias melastigma, assembly GCF_002922805.2. Taxonomy (NCBI): domain Eukaryota; kingdom Metazoa; phylum Chordata; class Actinopteri; order Beloniformes; family Adrianichthyidae; genus Oryzias; species Oryzias melastigma. Next base: position 8,135,979 of record NC_050535.1, read on the forward strand.
GTACCCTCAGTATTTACATGAGTAACTTTTATAAAACTTTTAATGGTTTGTAATCAATATTTTAGAAAAAAATATGAACAGGAATAACTGTAAATTAAGGCGTGCATAAAGGAGTTAATCATCATAGCTTGATTGATCAGATAGATGAAGATATCTGGTTGGTAAAATCTTTTTCTTAGATTTTTCTGCTTTGTACGGATCCCCTTAAGGGACATACTAGATACTAGGAACTGGTGCAGAACTTTAATGTCCCCTTAGGGACTCCGTAGCTTTGTGATGCTCCACTTTTGCTTCTTTTAAACAAAAAGTTGCATTTGAGAACTGTTTTCTTTAAGCACAAAGGTGAAAAGTTGATGACTTCATTCTGCTGAGCGATAAGGTTTAGCCATGCGAGCTTCCAGCTGTTAGCCTCCATTAAAGCGCCTTTGATTACCGGCTGCTTTCTGGAGAGTTTGTGCTCCAGTTCCTGATGTGAACGTCGATAGAAGGACTTATTTGACCTCCGTGCTAAAGGTCACGGAAACAGGTTTTCGTAAAACTGACCAAAATCTGCAGATCTGGAGGAGTCCAGTTACAGCAAATATTTCCCATCATGCACTTTTTGTACATCTTATCACCAAAGCATCTTATTTCTGCTTACTCTGGTTTGAGCAGAAGAAATGATTTGCTTAGGTCGGCTGGATGAAGCTTCTTAGAATTAGGAATACGGTGACAAAGTATCTTTACATTTATCAGCATTCTGTTTGCCAAAAATAACAAACTTTCAGTATTTGCTTCTTTCACTATCAGCTTGTGAGACATTTGCATAGACAAAATGCAAATAGGAGAAATTCCCGGATTCCTGGAATCTTGTTTTTGTTCAAGATTGCTGGAAAAATGAAACTTATACCAACACACAAAGACAAAGGCAGGCAGAAAGGTGGGCACAAATAAAAAAACATTCCTTTTTTTATTTTGTTTTACTCATTTCATTGCTGCCTTTTAAGATCTTTTAACTCCATGAACAGGGGAGTGTGCCTTTGATCAGCTTAGGTGGTTTTTCTGCAGCAGAGTTTGCTCAGACTTGTTCATTCCAGGGCTTTCTCCTCATCGTATCACAAAGTTCTTATGTTAGAACTTTGTTTCAGAGGAATTCTGGCTTCATTTCAGGAGTTTCAGGTTGCACGTCTACTAAGTTTTGACATCCCGGGATTTAATACCTGTAATTAATTCGCCAAGAATCCGATCAGAAGTCTTTAATTTCCAAATCGTTGTTTTTTTTTTGTGGCTTTAATATTCATGAAATACTTGGGTAACTAAAGGTTTAAAGACTCAGTGTGTATTAATGCTGAGAAATCTACATTTTTAAATAGAATTTACAGTATATTATGCAACAGGGTGGTGAAAAAAGATGAATACAGACATTTAAAGTAACTATTTTTGTAACATAAATACTAACCCACACATAGAAATTTTTTGGATGTTGATCACTTACATTGGTACCTGTCTTAACACTTTTTAAATAAGTTCTGATCTATCTTTTTTGCCATTTACATTTTTTTTTCTCTGTTTTTATTTTTCAAAGAGGGGATTTAATTTTTATATTCCACTTTTCTGACCAAAGTTGAACTTATAATAAGCTGAATGAGAAAACACTGTATCACAAGTCATATTGTTATTGCAAGTTTCCCTTATATCGTTACTATTGTTATTCTATGTGTAACAGAAACTGTACAGCAGATATGGAAATAACAGTAAATTAACTTATAAAGGTGTCAGACTAAGCTGTTATTAGTATTAAAACTAGTAGAAATAAAGATGAAATTATACAAATAAGATGAAACAACGAAGGTGAGTAAAAATAATAAATAAACATTAGCTTTAAAGTGCAACTCCGATCATCTTTGATCTATTTTGAAAGTATGCCTAAGCTGTACAATAGGGCTGCTACAATTAGTCGACTAATCGACGACTAATTGACAATTAAAATAGTTGACAACTAATTTAATTGTTGATTAGTTGTTACTTTATATTATATAGAGTCAGAGTGTAGTAAAAAGTTATAATGTCATTATTCTAGTTTTTTTTTTTTACTATTTTGGAATTTATTAAGGGTTTTTTTAG
>NC_050535.1:8139062-8165557 GCF_002922805.2 Oryzias melastigma
AGCAGATATAAAAATAACAGTAAATTAACTTATAAAGGTGTCAGAATAAGCTGTTATTGGTATTAAAACTAGTAGAAATAAAGATTAAATTATACAAATAAGATGAAACAACGTAGGTGAGTAAAAATAATAAATAAACATTAGCTTTAAAGTGCATCTCCGATCATCTTTGACCTATTTTGAAAGTATGCCTAAGCTAGGCTGTTTTGGAATTTAGCTAATATTTCAGCTGCGTGCTAGCTGTTTTGGCTAATTTAGACTTTTTTTGGCTATTTTGGAGATTCGCTAATATTTCAGCGACATGCTAGCAGTTTTGGCTAACTTAAGCTTTTTGTTTTTTAGGCTGTTTTGGAATTTAGCTAATGTTTCGGCGACATGCTAGCTGTTTTTGTTAATTTAGTATTTTTGTTGTTGTTTTTGTTTTAGGCTAATTTGGACTTTAGTTAATATTTCAGCCACATGCTAGCTACTTTGGCTAACTTAGGCTTTTTTAGGCTATTTTTGAGATTTGCTAATATTCTAGTTACATGCTAGCTGTTTTGGCTAAGTTAAGCTTTTTTTTTTTTTAGGCTGTTTTGGAATTTAGCTAATATTTCAGCTGCATGCCAGCTATTTTGGCTAATTTTGGCTATTTTGGAGTTTAGCTAATATGTCAGCTACATGCTAGCTGTTTTGGCTAACTTACACTTTTTTTAGGCTAATTTGGCATTTAACTAGTGTTTTAGCTGGCTACCAGCTTCAGCGTTTTCAGCTATCAACTTCAGCATCATTGTCACCAGCAGTCAAATTCAGCTTACAGCATTCATACTAGCATTATCACAGGAAATACCAATGTGAATATATGTAGTTTTTAGTTAGTTTAAAGCTAATGATGGTTAAGATGTGTGCTTTACATCCACTTTATGCATGACTCGATTAGTTGACTAATCGGAAAAAATAATCTGTAATTAGTCAACTACTAAAATAATTGTTTGTGGCAGCACTACTATGATTATGTAGTTTTCTGCCAAGTTTTTGTTATCTGTGACACAGTTTCTGTAGGAGTTCATTAGAAATCTGCCTCAGAATTGTGGATGGTCTTGTTGGTGCGGAGTAAGCCTGCCCTCACTTCGCATAATCCCTTTGTTTATCAATGGTTTACACTCTCTAGTGCTAACTTACAGCTACTCACAACCCCAACCTAACTTGAACGGTGCAAAAAAAAGACAAGCAATTTTGACCAGTTTGAGCCAGATGCTAGCTCGGATGTGGAAAATGAAGACACTAATGGATCTACAAGCTGATGCTTCAGAATGGAGCAGAAAAAGATTTTTCGAGCAGCATTTTTTCTTCTGTTCTTGATTCATAAACACGATCACCTATTATACAGGAGATGGATTGTAAAAAGAAAAAGGCTGATTAAAGACAGAAATACAATAAATTTGCTTTATTTACTGATTTAGACATATTGTTCCATCCTCCACGGCAAAGTTAAACAGTGTTTATGTTACTCTTCAAAAACTCTTCTTTCAAAAGGAACACAAAACAGACACACAAACAAACGCACAACGTTCCTACGGTAAATTGAGCGCTTTGTTGTTGTCACAGTTTGTTCTAACTTACTGCCGCCGTTTGTGTGTCGCAGGATAAAGACATAGAAGGAGAGGAAGAGGACGAGGAAGCCGTCATGGCCATCTCCAAGGTAAATAGCACCTTTGGAGCTGTTTGGACGTTACCCAGACGCAAATGTGGATTCTGCTTCTGAAAACGCAGCACACTAAAGACACAGTCAACTGTTTCCTCATCTCCTCCTGCAGACAAATACAGGAACAAATATTAATGAGGCGAGTTTATTAACAGTTTCTCCATGGCTGTATCCATAAACAAACCACGTTCAGTCAATAGTTTTCCTCCTAAGGACAGTGTTTGAGAGCCGGAGTTAAGACGGTGAGTCAGAGCTGCTCTGTTTATCTATAAACACCAGCAATCATCTGCTGCCTTATCAGGAGACTCATGGCTTTAAAAACTGTCTGCTTTCCTGCTATGGTTCATGTTTGTACAGCTATCCTTGATCCAGACGAGCAGAAGCCACTTGATAAGGTCACCGTCAGTGACTTTTTCTTCTTTTAGAATATTTTGTGTATTGCAGTGAAACAGCTGAGCATTTAAAAATGGATTGTCTATTTCTTTCTTGTTTTGGGATCTGAGGGCATAAATATTATTTACATCACTTGGACACTATTATATTCCAGGGCAGATCCATACTATCAAACTATCAGGGCTTTAACAGCCTTTTTAAGCACAACTAACAGGATGTTTTTGGTTTTTTTTTGCCAAATTTACTCCTTTTTGGAAAAAAAGAAAAGTTTCAGGACGTCATATCTGACCAAAATGGTGACAACTTGTGAAATAACTAAAATAAACGCTAAAGTGATTAAAGTATAAAGTGAAAAATTAAAGTAAAAAAAATATGAAGCAAAAATCTTACAATAGATTTAGTTTGTACAAACTCACATAATTACTTTTTGCCCTCTAAGGTAAAAAGTACTGCAGTATTAAGCTCAAATATTCATTCTTAAAAGATAAATAAATACACATTTCAAGCCCAATTCATGTTTATTTCCAAAATAACATAATATTTTGTATTACTTTGGCTTCATTTTAATATATGTGTCTCAACAAAAAAGTAGAACAATGGACTTTTAGCTCCTGAAGGCCGTTTTCTCTCAACACGGTTGATTAACAAAGTCTGTATCGCTTCATAATCTTCGCTGACAGCTCTGCTTTCATAAAAGGTGTCGTGTTTTTTCTGTGCTCACCTCTTCACACAGTCCATGCATTGTCTCCAAACTCCCTGGCTGCTACTAATTCAATACTTGTTCTGATAATACCAAACATTATAAGTTACTTTTTGATGGTATTTCAAAGCATTCTACATCATAACATCTCAAAGTTTTTTGTGCTAAATTGACTTTAAATATTATCTGATTATTTTTTTATTTATTTTAAAAGTGGCTTTTTAACTATGCAGTTTTTAGTAAAAAAAAAAAATATATCTATATACTTGTTTTCGTGGACATAGTTTCTGCAGATTTCTGCTGTAGTTCGGTTGGTATTCACCTCTGATTTGTGGTGGGGTTGTTGGCACGTAGCAACACCGCCCCCACTTCCCATTGCCCATCTGTTTACACACTGTCCCGCTAACTCAAAGCCCCTCACAACAACATTACTTGTGCAGCAAAAACGGCGAGTAATATTTTATAAGGAAAACAGATGTATGTGAATCTATTTGTCTACAATCTATGCATCAGAATGGAGCAAAATTTTATTTTTTATGTCACAAATAAACTCTTTTTTTAAATTTTATTTTCTGATTCCCAACAATTTGACTAGAGAAATACAAAAGAAATACTCAAACATGCAATTTTAATTTTAATTTTCTTTATTCATCTTCTCAATTATGAGAGAAATGCCACAATAAACATGTTAAAAAAGCAAAAAAAAAATCATCAACAATAGGAGAAAATTTTCCATTTTGAAAATCTTATATACTTTACAATGAAAAAAAGCTGAAAGCAGGAAGAAAATAAATAAATATACTGTAGATTATTAAAAAAAAAACAACAATAAAAAGACAAACCAAATAGAAACTCAAGGCAATTACATATCATTACACCTAAAAAAGGCAAACAAAACATACATAACAATAAGACATTCTTTGGAAAACTGCACGATTATACTAAATTAGTAATAATTAACTTAATAATAAAAAGAAATATGTCCTAGTCATCAGAACCAAACCTTAAAAGTTTAATGTTTGTGAAAATTAGCAGAACATTAACTTTCTTGGGGCATTTTTGATTCATCTTTTCGCTAAATTAAACAATTTTCATACATTTTTTGGTAATAAAAGAGTCATTCTGATTAAAATCTGACTCGCACAAATGTGCTACAGCCAAAAAGAATGTGATTGCCTTTGTGATGCAAGCTCCCGGCATTGTTGAGCTACTGTAGGCGACCTTGATCAGCGAACATATTTAGTCGTGTTTGTCAGGAGGAGGGAGTCCGGTCTGGAGAAGGGAAGGAAATGCGGCATTCTTTCGAGGACCCGTCCTTTTTGGACTAGAACAATCACTTCGGAGGAAAAACAAGCCTGAAAATAGACTGCTTTTACACTGCGCACGGCTGCTTGTCTTGTTCCTTCTGTTGTTTTATGCTCATATTAGGACAAACAGCTTTCTGGTGAGAGCTGTTTATGAGTTGAGGACCCCCAACAAGCATCTATTTTCTTTTCTGAAACTCAAAATACTGGATATTAAATTATTTTTTCAGCAAACAAGACAAAATATTGAGGTTATTTTGGATTAAGAGAGAAACCAGCAGGAGGTTTGGCCTCAGGAGGCAGAAACGGCAAGGAGGAAATGACTTTTTTTCATTTATTTTTTAACCAGCAGAAATCTAAAAATCGGACATTCCCAAGTCTTATCCAGTCTCCAGCTCGTCTCCTATGAATCTGGATTTATGAATTTATAGTAACAATAGAGGAGCTGCAGTCGTCTGGATTTAATCAGATAATCCTGTGTGTAGTATAAGTAAAGCGAATGTGAGGAGGAGTAAAGGCCTCAAGCTCTGAGATCAGGAATTCAAAAAACAAATCCAAATTTTGACTCCTTTGCTTCTGAGAAGGCATCTTCACTCACTAGAAAGTGTTTAAAGAGCAGGGAGGAAAACTGGGAGTTTCAGAGGGAGTGTAAGAGGTCTCCCTCCGGAATGTGCTGAGATGATCTCTCCTTCCATCTTCAGGGATGAGTGTGAGCTACCACGGAGAGGTGTGAATTCATGCTTTATTCTTCTGATTTTTGCAAGGAGGCTAAAGTGAAGAAGATCATGTCCAAGAAGGAGCGGCGGGAGAAGAAGATGCTGTCCTCCAAGGATGACGAGCATCTTCTGCTGACCGGAGTGAACGCTGCTGATCGGAAAGGGTGAGGCGGCTCGTTTCCCCGAGGATAACGAAACACCTGCAAATGAGTTGGATAACTTAAGAAAAAAAGTAGTGATGGACAGAATCCATCTTGTGACGTGGAGGAACAAAAAGTTGTTAAGAAGTTGTACTTAAGAGGTACTCTCTATGTAACTATTATCTCCTTTTAAATGGTAATTACCACAAAACTTCCTATAATTTAACACATTAATACAATAATAAATAATAATCACATACAATAAATGGTATTTTCTGTGTACTTACTCTGTTCTTGTTAATAGTAAATACAGTGAAAAACACAATAAATACTATGTAATTACGCATCTTCTGACATATGGTGAGTACCAAGAAGCATGCATAGTAAAAGAAAGTAAATTCTAAGTCATCTTTTTACAGTACTTCAAATGTAGTTTCTGCTACCATCTTGTAAATACAATGAAACATACAAAAATGAGTGAATAAATAAATTCAAGGTACTATATTAGTACTTACCTAGTTTTTACACGTGGTAAGTACTACAAAAGACACATTAACTCACCGTGTAAAAACCCAGTGTGTACAGCATAAAAACTAATATAATAATATAAATATGCAGTAGGTACCACATAAGTATGAACCAAATAGTACCACATAAATACACAGAAAGTACCAAGTAAGTAACGAGTAGGTACAAAAAAGTACACTGTAGGTAAAGACAAAGTACTATGTAAATACACTGTAAGTACCCAATACGTACAGAAAAAGTACAACGTAAATACCCTGTAGATACCCAGTATATGCAGACAAAGTACCATATAAATACTCTATAAGAAACCAATACAAGCAGAAAAGTACCATGTGACTACCCAGTACTCAGTCGGTATTTAAAAAGTACCACGTATTCTGTACGTACCCAGTAGGTATAGAATAAGTATCATTTAAATACCCTTCAAGTACCCAGTAAGTATTGAAAAAGTACCATGTACCCTGAAGGTACCCAGTAGGTATAGAAAAAGTACAATGTAATTACCCTGTAAGTACCCACTACCTACAGAAAAAGTGCCATGTAAATACTCCGTAAGGACCCAGTGGGTATAGAAAAAGTATCATGTAAATACCTTGTAAGTAATCAGTAGGTACAGAGAGATTATTTTATTTCATTTTTATTTCATTTATTTATTTCTCTCATGTGCCACCACAATCCACAACAAACAAAGGGTCATTCACACGACACAACAGAAACAAGGTAACACATGAATGAAAAGGAGCATGATGAAGACCAGGTCTTATTATTCATGCCCTTTAAATTAAACAACACAACACAACTTTAGCCATCCAGATCACAATATGTCCATAATCACTTATTTATTTTTAGAACAACTTGTAATTTTCAAAAATTTCTTTTTTATACAGTCTTTTTAGCTGTGAAATAGTTGATGATTTTTTTATTTCAGTAATTAAGGAATTCCACACTTTTATCCCAGTGAAAACAAACCCTCTCTGTCTTAGTGAAGTTCGAACATAAGGTAAATAAAAATCCCCTTTCCTTCTATTCTTGTCATCAGTAATCAACTTAAATTTACAACAAATATGATCTGGAACTAGTCTGTTTTTGATCTTCCACATGGTGACAGCTGTATTTAACTGAACAAGATCTGAAAATTTGAGGATGTTAGATTTAACAAAAAGTTCATGGGTGTGCTGTCTTGGTCCTGTATGATTTATTATTCTCATCACTTTCTTTTGTTGTAAGATTAGTCTGTTGCTGTAGCATTTACAGGCTTTTCCCCACACCTCATTGCAATAAAGAAGGTATGGGGCAATTAAAGAACAGTATAAAATATGCAAGGCATCTTTATCTAGAATACGTTTTACTTTATATAAAATACCAATGTTTTTACTTATTTTCTTACTTATGTAGTCAATATGGAGTTTCCAGCTAAGTTTATTATCGAGTATCACTCCTAAAAATTTGACTTCAGGGACATTATTAATGACAGTTCCATCAATTTTAATATATCTGTTCTCACCATAATTTCTCGTTCCAATGTGTAAATACCCCGTAAGTACCCATTAGATATTGAAAAAGTACCATGTACCTTGTTTGTACCCAGTAGGTATAGAATAAGTATTGTGTAAATACCCTGTAAGTACCCAGTACATGCAGAAAAAGTACCATGTAAATAGCCTATAAGTGCTCAGTAGGAACAGAAAAAATACTATTTAAATACACTGTAAGTACCCTGTTGGTACATAAAAATAAACATATAAATACCCTGTAAGTACTGAGTACCTATAGAAAAAGTACCTTGAAAATACTCTTCAAGTACCCAGTAGATATAGAAAAAAGTGTAATGTAAATACCTTGTAAGTACCCAGTGGGTACAGAAAAAGTACCATGTAAATAGCACTTAAAATGAAATTGAAAAAAAAAATGTCTTAGAAAAAAAGTCAGATAGTTTTGAATCTGTGGAAAATAAATGGAATATTAGACCTAAACAAACCTGGAAAACAAGGTCAAAATTCCAGATAAGGATCAGGTCTCTATATCTTGATTACAAATCAACTTTTTCTGTTTGTCCTGCAAACACAAATTCTACCAAAATGTATGTTTGTATACTAAATGAACCACGTCTGATTTTAATCGGCTTTTACTTTCTTTGAGAATCGATTGTTACGTCCAAACACTCATATGCAACCCTGAGCTTAATTTCCTTGCAGTTGTTATTTTTTAGACCTGCAGAGGAAGTGGAACATGTATGAAAAGAAAAAGCGCCATTAATCACTTAGTTCAGTCAAACAAAAGGGAATTCCTTCTCACTGTATGGGGAAAGTTCAAGTCCACATTGTTTAGACGTCTGATAAACACCAGTTCCCAAACCGGTCGGCCCCAATTATAGTTACAGTATGAGCTCCGCTCATAATGATTTTACATGTGACCACGTTTAACCATTTGTTTTCTTTCAAGGCCTCAGAAGAAAATCAAGGATGACGAGAAGGAGAAGAAGGACAAACAGGAAAAAGCCCTCTGCTTCTGGGAGAGCGTCACCATGACGATGAGGCAGATCTCTCCAGCGAAAAAACTAGAAAAGATAGAGGGGTGGGAGCCGCCGCAGCTGGAGAATCTACCAGAGACTGCGAGCGACGAACCCCCGGGAGCGGGAGAAGACGCGGCGCCCCCCGACTCCGTAGGCTTTCCTGTGGAAATGCCTACCTGGGAGGGGCGGGGCCTGGAGGAGGACTCCTCCCGCTACGCTAACCTGTCGGACTCCAACGACGTCCGATGGACGGCCCGCGCCAAAGTCAAGCTGGCTGGAATCAGCAGGATAAGCAGAGGGATTGTGTCTGAGGGTGTGTGGGGGGGCTTCAAATAGCTTTTTTTTTATAAAAGACATTCCTACCTCCTGATTAGTTCACTGTAACCAAGGGCAACAAATTGTTTCCACAATTGTATGGTTGATGACGATATGCAGTCATTGTGCGTGACAATGATGCTTAAGTGCCTTCCATTAGGGCGCTTTTTTAACTTTGCATTTCTATTTCAGGAATCTTTGCAATTAAGAGAAAATCACAAAAATATAAAGTCAGCAGAAATGTTGAACTGAAGTGATCTATTTCCCTTTTGTGTAAACAAATTGTCTAAATAAAGTCTTATATTAGTAACAGTGCTGCCACAAACAATTATTTTAATAGTCGACTGATCACAGTCGACTAATCCGGTCATATGCAAAATGGATGTAAAGCACACATCTTAACCATCATTAGCTTTAAACTAACTAAAAGATATAAAGCATTACCTGCGATAATGCTAGTGTGAATGTTGTAAGCTGAATTTGGCTGCTAAAGATGCTAGTGCTGATAGCTGAAGATTCTGAAATTGATAGCTAAAAAAACTGAAGTTGATAACTGAAAACGCTGAAGCTGATAGCCAGCTAAAATGCCAAATTAGCCTAAAAATCAAAAAAGCATAATTTTGCCGAAACATCTAGCATGCAGCTGAAATGTTAACTAAACTATAAAGTAGCCAAGAAAACTGAAAAAAAGTCTAAATTGGCCAAAATAGGTGAAAAATTAGCTAAACTTCAAATTACCCCCAACCAAAAAACTGATAAAATTCAAAATTAGCCAAAATAGCTAGCATGCAGATGAAATATTAGCTAAACTCCAAAATAGCCTAAAAAAGCTGAAAAAAGCATAAATTAGCCAAAATTGCTAGTGTTCAGCTAAAATATTAGCTAACTTCCAAATTAGCCCAAAAAACTTAAAAAAATTTAACTAGCCAAAATAGCTAGCATGCAGCTAAAATGTCAAAATAGTCCAAAAAGCTAGCAGTATGCTATTATAACTTTCAACTTTACTACACTCCAACTCCATATAATGTAAAGTAACAACTAATCGACTATTAAATTAGTCGTCAACTATTTTAATAGTCGATTAGTCGACTAATCGTGGCAGCCCTAGTTATTAAGTCAGTTAAACTTTTCCACGTGTCAATTTTGCCTATAATTACTCACGATAATCAGTATACTGGTAACTATTTAAGATTAAAAGTTCATTTACAGGCTTTAAATCAACAGTTCACACTTCATTTAGTTGCTGAAGTAATTAATTTATTTATGAAGGTTTTAGTTCTTGATTTCTTTTTTCTTTTTTTGGTTCACAGAATATTTGATTCACTGGCAAAGAATCCGATCAAATAAAAGCACTAAACTGCTGTAACAAGCTGTGATTTACAAAGTCGTATAGATGTTGCACAGAACAAGACTTTTGTGGCCTTTTAATGTGCTGACGTTTAGCTAAATGAAAAAAAAACCTGGGTTGTGCAATCCCAAAACAGCTCATAAAATTCAGAGAATCCCAGCTTGTTTTGCAACGTAATGGGAATGGGAAACATCCACTCTCTGCGTTCCTTACCATCAGCCAAAGCCAAATTTGTGAAAATTAGTGTAATAAATTAAATCAAACCGGTTAAAAAAATGAACGTCCAAACTCTGAAGTGCCTTCATGTTAGACCAAATCTTTCTAATGCTTCCGATCTCCAGTTTCTTAGCATTAAGTTTTCCTTTAAAAAAAAAAAAATCAATCCTTTGTACATGCTAGAATAAATGAAGTATAATTATTTTTAAATATATCCTTTTTTTCTATACCACTGAGAAACGTATTTACTCGTCTTTCCTTATATTTTTGTTTGAATGTTTACCGAATTCATTGTCGATCACTGAGGTGTGCACAGAAACTTGTGTCCTGTTGTTTCTCATTTAAAGTGCTGGCTCACATTTCCTCAAAGAAAAATAAAAATATATATATTAAGTCTAAATTTCTTGTTCTGCTTCTGTTTGCTGTAAAACCAAGAAAAAGAAACACTCAGAATTTCAAAAAGGTTTTATTGTAAGTCGAGATAGTACCATGAAAACTGCTGGAATGCTAAAGGAATAATATAAAAAATTGGAAAAAAAACATCTTAAATAATGTTTTTCACTTCGGACAAAAGTAGAAAAATGTTTATTTTTTTCATTCTTACTCAGTGGGGACACTAAGACAGGATCTGCTTTGGAAATACACTCATCAGAAAGTCATTTATAATCAAATAGTTACTTTTTTTGGCCTTCTTATAAATAAGTCTTATTGCACATATTTACTCACAACATGTTTTCTTTCACATATAAATTATTTACATAGTTTATTCTCCCAGGGCGAATTCTCTGAACAACACAAACCTCATGCGCTCTTCGCAATGGATTTATGGGGCTAAAAAAACAAGACAAACGAGAGCCCTTTGGATTTGGGTTGAAGAGGTTAGACATGAAATAAATGGAGTTTAGAACATAAAGAGGTCGATAAAGTGCTGCGGAGAGACGGGCATCAGACAGCTGTCCGGATCGCTGGCGGTACACGGATGGTCGAAGTCCTGAGGAGAGAAGACAAGCATATCAGTCACAGCAGGAGCCACTTTGAAGTGCCATTCTGACTATTTTTAAAGCTATTTTAAACATTTTAAAAAAAAAAATGAAGATAGTTGACTCAAAAGAATCTGTGTCATTTTTTAGGACATAGTTTCTGCAGATGGGCAGGGAGTTTGTGGCCCGCCCAGCGTATTTTTGACCTCTTTTTAAACAACATTTTTTTTCGTTTGCTCCTGATTCACAACGATTTCAATAAATAAATACTCAGAAATGCAATTTTTAGATTAATTGACATAATAATCATCAGAAAAATGCCACAAGAACAGCCTAAATTTTTTTTATTTGGATATTTTCCCTTTTATTTCTGTTTCCAAGCGTACAAATATAACTAATTTTTAAAATTCTTTTAATCTTACAAAAAAAACAAACAAATATGTATTGATTTAGTTTATGTTGTACAACGGAGTATTAGAGCCAGTTAAATTACAATTTTAATTCTCATAAACCTACAAGATTTAAAGTTGTAAATTTACATAAAAAAAATGTTGTAAATTTACAAGATTAAAAGTTGTACATTTATTAGATTTAAAGTCGTAAATTTACACCAAAAAAAAACCTCGTTACAATAATTTTATTTTTTTTTGATGGCCATAGACGCCGTCGTAGTATTGCAATGTCTCCCTTTTTATTTGTCTAAAAAGGTGCTAAAAGTTACCCAAAAATACCAGATTTACCCAAACAAAATCTATATGCAGGAATAATGCATGTCTGCTAATTTATTTAGAAATTCAATTTACCAAAAAAAGAAAAAAAAAAAATTTGGAAAAATGATCATTTAGATAAAGAACATAGTTGGGATCAATTGAAAAATCTCTCAACTTTTAGTTTTATACATTTTTTTCTAATAAAGTGCTCACAAATGTTAAAACATTTCTTTTTTAACCTATATGTTGCTTGTAAAACTGGGGTAGTATTCAAAGGATTTAGCTTTGACTGCTTTTTTATTCCTCTTTTTATTACACTGTCTTTGTTCTGACATTGCATCAATCCAAATGAAAAATAACTGGATATTTTTAAATAATACATTTAAATAATTCACATAAAGTGCAGATCTGACACAACGACATCTTCAGGGAATTAAAAAAGGAGATGAAAGTCCAGAAGAAAACTCAAGACAGGACATCGAGTACCTTGAATAACAAAGCCACACTGCGATCCTTAAGGGAAAAGTGAGAGGAGGGAACCACGGGAAGAGGCAGGAAGGAGAGGAACCGGGCAAGGAAAAGGAAGGAGAGAGAAGAAAAAAAAAGGGTTAAACTTCACAGCGGAGGAGGGAAAAAAAGAAAGGGAAGTGAAGCTTTAAAGTGACATTATTTTCTGTGGAATTTCCTGCAGTTCTTTCTTCTTGTGTTTGAAGAGCAGTCGCCATGGAGACGGAGTCGTTTACACGTGTGGAAAACACGAGTCCACAAATCCAGTGTGCTCGAGGATTAGCAGAGCCAGCAGGGCACACATGGGCATGAATAGGCGGTTAAATTAGTTTGCATGCCTTGAGAATTAAGTCAAAATTCTATTATTATTAAAAAAAAAAAAGTTTTTTCTAAAACTACAAAAAAAGCTAATTATTTTGTTACTATTGTGTTAATATTTAGGATAGAAAGTGTCGCCTGACGCTGAAATATCTTAAATATATTCCTTAAAAGCAATTTTATTCATAAAATCAACATATTTTGTACATAATATACAACTCTATTAAAGTTCATAAATGAAGGTCGGTCCTTTCTGCACATATTTGCATTCGATCTCAATGTTTTTTACCTTCCAAAACAGGATGCTACAGTGTTTGCAGAAGTGCAGCGTGTCGCCGTACTGCTCCTTCATGGGGTAGTGCTTCAGCAAACTGAAATACATCAACTTCCAGTCCACGTTGTCGCTCTTGTTTACGGCCAAACTCCGACAAAACTGTTTTTTTGGGAACACAAGTCCCAGATAGAAAAAAAAAGAATGTAATTAGAGCTTTAATATTTAAAAAAAAACATTATAATGATTCATATGTGAAAGATGAGGCAAACTAACAATTTTAGTAACAATTCTGCCCTCTAGTGGTCAAATATATATATATTTAGCTGCTGTTGAAGTTTGTATTTATAGTTTTTAAGGAAACACTTTCTTACCGGTTTATCAGAAAAGTGGAAGTGGCAGAGTTTTTTCCACAGAGTCCTGTTCTCGCTGAGGGCTTGCAGGGTGGGCGTGGCTTGTCCCAAATTTATGATGTCAAAGGCATCGGATAGGTTGTAGAGGATCTTGTCGTGCATGTGTAAAGGCAAGTCGCTAAATGACATCCCGTTGTAGATTTGCTGAAATAGAAAGCAAAAAAAGAACAAATAGTCCTGGTTATAGATGAATAAATACTAACAATTTGTGAGATTTTGCTTTCCAATAGTGAAATAAATTGAAGGAGCACCTTGGGGATCTCTAGGTTGTTGAGCTCCTGCTGCCATTTGACGATGGTCTCCAGGCGGCAACCCCAGATATTGACGTTGCCGACGAGGACGCATCTGCCAACATGGATGGTCAGACTGTGCAGAGTGGAGTTTAGGTCCTGCAGGAGCTCCTTGACGAGGCGTGGATTGTAGTGATCTTCCAGCACTTTGGTGTAAAATCAAGAAAATACAAAAAAGAAAACAAAAAAGCTGAATTATAAATAGTGAAAGTAAATTAAATAGATAAAACAACTGTTATTATGCTTTCCTTCAAAATAAAACTTTATAAAAATAGTTAAATAATGTTTTGGAGAATTATGCCCCAATTTACCAAGATGTATTTTTGGTTTATTTTTAAAAAAGTTTCCACTCCAAACAGCAGCTTTAGCGTGAAGATCCTTACCCTTTCGCACAATCTTCTCCAGAATGTTAAAATAGTTTTTCTGGGCAGCTCCGCTCAAAGATGGCAGCTGGGATCTGGCTATTAACTGGAAAAGCTGCAAATGAGGAAGATTCATCAGAATTTGAGCAATGAAACAGCGCCGTGAACAAGAAGAGCTTGTGCTCACTTTTGCCACGTAGTTGAATCTCCTCAAGTCCTGGATGGCGCTGGAGAAGTCGAGACGGTTGAGCGCCTCACCGAGTGTGCAGTATCCATGGCGCTGAAGTGTAAAGAGGATAAAGTCAACTCCACTGACAAACCAAACCCCCTTTGGGTAACGACAGGAAAAGCTTTAGTACTCACCTCTTTGGTGCTCCCTTTCTGCACGTAGATCCATTTATCACGGAAAACAACTAAAAAGCAACAAAAGTCGTGTTTACTATAGATTAAAGTGAGTAGAAACAACACTTTTCTTTAGAATGTAAGGACACATCTATTATATTATGCTTTTAAATATTAAAGTAGTCTCTAAATCAGGGGGGTCAAACTCAATCGCACAAGGGGCCAAAATCCAAAATAACACCATAGGTCGCGGATAAACATTTATTGAAGACTAAAACTACATTTTTAAAACTTTAAAACCATAACTTTTTAACATATTTATGAACTAGATATAAAGCATTATCTGCAATAATGCTAGTGTGAATGCTGTAAGCTGAATTTGGCCGCTGAAGATGCTAGTGCTAATAGCTGAAGATGCTGAAATTGATAGCTGAAAACGCTAAAGCTGATAGCCATTCAAAATAATAGCTGATGCCAAATTAGCCCCAAAAAAAAAAAAAAACTTAGGTTACTCAAAACAGCTAGCATACTGAAAAAATAGCTAAACTTCAAATTAGCCTAAAAGAATGAAAAAAGCCAAAATTAGCCAAAACAGCAAAAATGTAGCCGAATTATTAACTAAACTCCAAAATAGCCTAAGAAATTCTTTATATAATTTATGGGAGTTTGGAGTCATTTTTCACATTATTTTGACATTTTTTTTAAATGTATGCATTTTAATTTGCATTTACACTTTTTTTTAAATATAAAAAACAGTTTGATCTCACTTTTTGTGATTTTTGCAGTAAAAAAAACAAATTGTACTAATCAAAATTTAGTTTTTTGTATCATTTTATGGGAATAATGTATAATATAATAAAAAAATGTTGGTAAATATAAGGAAGTTGGGGTTTATAACCACAAAAAATGTTTTGTGGTTATTAGATTGGAAGAAATTGCTCAAAATAGCCTTAAACTTGCTGATCTGATCATATAAATGCAATGCAGCTTTTATTTATTACAGACAAATCCATTAAAAATATGTTCTTTTTATGTCTGCATGAGACAAAGTAAAAGCAGAAAAAAAGTAGTTGGAGGTGAAAATGTCAAATCTGGTTTTCCTAAAAGTTTGTCATGTCAGACTCATCAGAAACTGAATCCGTCCATAAATCAAGAAGGACATTCTGGTTTGATCCGTCCAGATGTTTTGCAGAACAAGAAAGTGTACGTAAAGTTTAAGAATGCAACAGGTGTGCGATCCTCACACTGGGATTTGGTGTTGTTGTTGTAGAAGTCCTTTTTCCTCTTGGCGGAGTTGAACTCGCACACTTCTCCCACAAACAAATGATCGTTGTTGTCGCCGCAGAGCCTGTTCACACACAAAAACAGACACTTTGTGGTTAATTATTACCAGCAAATGGGTTCAGGGGATTCTGATTTTTTAGTAAACACAAGCCACTGTAGGGCTGCCACAAATGATTATTTTAATAGTCGACTAAATACTGTTTTTTTTCTGATTAGTCAACTAATCAGGTCATACACAAAATGGATGTAAAGCACACATATTAACCATCATTAACTTTACACTAACTAAAAACTAGATATATAGCACTACCTGTGTATGAATGCTGTAAGCTGAATTTGGCCACTGAAGATGCTAGTGCCGATAGCTGAAAATGCTGAAGCTGATGGCCTGCTAAAATATTACTTAAATGCCAAATTTGCCTAAAAAATATTTTTAAAAAAGCCTAAGTTAGCCAAAACAGCTAGCATGCCACTGAACCATTAGCTAAACTCAAAAATAGCCTAAAAAATAAAAAAAGCCTAAATTAGCCAAAATGACTTGTTTGTTGCTGAAATATTAGCTAAACTCGAAAATAGCTTAAAAAAGAGCCTAGGTTAGTCAAAACAACTAGCATGGTGCTAAAATATTAGCTAAATTCCAAAACAGCCTAAAAAAAAAATCCTAAATTAGCAAAAACAGCTAGCATTCAGCTGAAGTATTAGCTTTTTAGGCTAAAAATAGTCTAAAAAAAGGTGTAAGCTACCAAAAACAGCTAGCATGGTGATAAAAAATTTGCTAAACTCCAAATTAGCCTAAAAAACTGAAAAGAAGTCTAAATTAGCCAAAACAAATAGTTTATAGCTGAAATATTAGCTTAACTCGAAAATGGCCACAAAAAAGCCTAGGTTAGTCAAAACAGCTAGCATGATGTTAAAGTATTAGCTAAATTACAAAACAGCCGAAAAAACAAAAAAGCCAAAGTTAGCCAAAACAGCTGGCATGATATTAAAACATTAGCTAAATTACAAAACAGGCTAAAAAACAAAAAAAGCCAAAGTTAGCCAAAACAGCTAGCATGTAGCTGAAGTATTAGCTAAACTCCAAAATAGGCTAAAACAACCTTGATAAATGCCAAAATAGTCCAAAAAACTATCATAATGCCTTTATAACTTTCAACTTTACAACACTTTGACTCCATATAATCTAAAGTTGACGACTAATCTACTATTAAATTAGTCGTCAACTATTTTAATACTCGATTTGTCGTCCATTAGTCGACTAATCGTGGCAGCCGTAAGCCGCTGTGACAGCTCTGCTGCGCTACATCCAGAAGCATCTCGACAGATCGTTTCTTCCTTCATACCAGATGACCAGCTGCCGTTTTACAGTCCGCAGAGCCAAAAATGGATGAAATATCTGACTGGACATCAGAGGAACACCATCAAACAGGAACTCAAATGAAAATGGTTGTTGGTGCAAACTGACAGAACCCAGACTAATCAAGACGAGCTGTCGGCCAGAAGACAAGACTCTGCAGATGTGGACGTGAATCAGCCTGACAGACGGCTTATGGATCAGAAAACATCAGACTCTCTCTGTCCGTCTATGGCGTCAGCATTTCAGATTTTTTAGTTTATAAAAACACATCAGCTCACCTTTAAGGATGATTTTTAGAGAATGATTTCCATAGAAGGAAAGGACTAGATGTTGTTATACAAAATGAAACTCCAAAGGACTTTTCTGCCTCACAGACCTGAGAAGACTCACAAACAGACTCAACGTCTTTATCATGACAAGATGTAGATGTAGAACCACATTCCCATTTTATGGACCAACAAGAAATGACCTAAATGACCTTGGTACGACTGGATGCGGAGCTCCAGATTAGGCTGATCCTGTGATTCCTGCTGCTTCCCTTTAAATAAAAATTAATGTCACTTTTTTTTTCAAAAGCAGCAAAACGTTTGAGGGTCTTTATGACCAAAATCAACCAATTCAAATACACATTCACCAACATAATGACAATTTTAGAAATTTGCCAATTCGATAAATGATAAAAAAAGAATATACGAAGTTAATTAAAGTTAAAAAAAATTATTATAAGCAAGTTATAAAAACAAAACAAAAATATAAATTAAATCACTATGCATAATGCCCTCTTTGTTACTTCTAGCTTTAATATTTGAGTGTTTAATGCTGCAAAAGCTTTTCTTTTAAAATTCCAAACACAATTGTGATTTATTTTTTATGTGAAAATTAAAACAAAATAAATTATTGTTATTTCTGGGCTTTAGTACTGGTTATTAAATATATTTTTCTACACATTTTAGTCTTAATGATACAATGGATTGTTGGAGACACTTCAAAAGAAAAAAAAATATGAGAATAAAGTTGTAAAATAACAAGAAAAAAGTAAAAATTTGGGAGAATCAAGTAATAAAATTATGAGGAAAAAAGCTTGATTATAAAAAAAAATCAATAATTTACAAGAGTAAAGTCATAAATGTAATGCTTTAAAAAATTATAATGTCAAATTTAAAAGAAAAGTATGTGTTTTTTTTTTAGAAAAAAATGTCACATTTAGCTTTTAAAATGTTTTCAACAAAGACATTCAAACATCACTTCTTTAATTTACGTTGCAAAAAATTCAGAGAAATGGGACGGACATCACCACAGTCAAGAATCTCCTTAAAGTTGCGTTACTTTTTTTGTAAATGCATAACTTTGTTTTCAAATGACATGACATTTTCATTGTAAAATTGTTACTTTTTAAATAATATATAACGATTTTATTTTCGTAAAATGTTGACCTTATCCTAATAATTGTACAAGTTTAATCTCGATTTTTTTTCAGAATTTTACAACTTTATTTTTCTACATTTTTTATTTTTCTCATAACTTTTTTTTTTACAACATTTTGTCATCATTCTTTGAACTCCTCCCCCCATATTTTTTTTTTTATTAAACAATTATTTCATTTGATTTTCTTCTGTCATGGCGGCCCTAATACTCTGACATATTGATGTACAGCTTTCAGGTTTTCAGCTCTTATCACTTAGAACAGTCTGACAGATCTTAAATGAACAAGAGGTAACAAGATATAGGTCATGGTCTATATTTTTATTATTTGTTTCAGTTTTTTTACCTCTTCATTTTATGTTAGACAAAATAGGAATCTTTCTAAAATTGTGTTTTTTTTGTTTGTTTTGTTTTTTCTCATTTGTGTCCAAAAAAGTTTACTGAAAAAAAATGCAAACATTTAAAAATTTAGACGCCTTTAATTAGATAAATCTTACGACAGAGTATTAGGGCCACTAAAAAAAAAAAAAGTAATATTATACGTTTTTTTCTTGTAAATTTACAACTTTTAATCTAGTAAATTTGCGACTTTTTTCTCGTAAATTTACGACTTTTTCTCGTAAATTTGCGACTTTTTTCTCGTAAATCTACAACATTTTTCTTGTAAATTTATTGAAGTCGAGGATCCTACAGTCCAGCGAATTTATGCCGTGAGCTGAAAGCAGACGGACCAAACTGTGAAAAGTGTCTTGGATTTTATCAGGTAAACTGAATGTTTAATATATTTCAAATGTTATTTACGAGTTTTTTTCTCGTAAATTTACGACTCAAAATCTCGTAGTTTTACGAGATTAAAAGTCATAAATTTAGCCTATGACTTTTAAAGTCATAAATATACGACTTTATTCTCTTAATTTAGCAGTTATGACTTTTTTCTCGCAAATTAACGAGATTTAAAGTCGTAATTTTAAAAATATTTTTTCTTTATAAAGTGACCCTAATAATCTGTCGTGAAATCTCCACTTTAAAAAAAAAAGATTTTTCTTTTACCAAAGACCTTTAAAGTTTAGAAACAAATCTCAAAGTTTTCCCCATCCAGCGGTGTATTTGTTCTTGAGAGATGTACTTGACACAACTAAAAGCTGAAGAATTTATGTAGCTGTCAAGGTTTCCCATAAAATACAAACAAAATATGTTACTTTAATCGTTTCCTGGTGGAAGAACTTTTTTGGCAGAGAAGATAACACTTTTTTTTTTTCCTCACAGATGTACCAAAAAAAATAAATAAATAAATAAAACAGTCACAGAGAATTATAGAATTTTTGATTTAAGACAAAAAATTCAGGTAATTTATGCCACACAGAGACAATAAGTGAACATTTGCTGACTCTACTGTGGATGAAATCACTGGGGGGACAATGACCTCCAGTTGAAAGAGGCGATGTCATGAGTTCACACTGTGTGTTGCTGCATTGTTTGCCTTTCCGATGTCAAGATTCACGACAAGAGTGACGGATACTAAAAGAGAGGCTGTGACCAGGAGATATCTCCAGCTCCGACTCGCTAAGAAGACGATAACTAAGACTGTAGCTGTCTTTATGGTTACAGTTTATCGTTTTCCATCTTGATTTAAAAAAATAGTTAAAGATTGAGCAAATAATTTAATGCCCCAAATGCCGGTTAGTGACAATTTAACTTAGGAACGAATCAAATCTAATTTTATTCCTTGCTTAAACACACTAAAATGCTTTATTTTTTGATAATAATGCTTAGATTCAACACTTTTTGATTTTTTTTTTATTAGCAGTTTTTAATCTAAAAAATAAACTATAAATGTAAATATAAAGTTATACAAAGCGATAATAAATGGAGAAAAGGGGCTAAATAGAAATAATTTAAGTAATCAACTGGTAATAAGTCTGTGGTACATATACTAAAAAGACTGGGGCCGTGCATGTTGACGCATTAATGCATGCGATTAAAAAATTACGATTAATGCATTAATATTTATTAACGCAAATTAATCGCACCTATCAGCAATCTCAATCTTTCCCTAAGTCATCAAAACACTTCATTGGGTTTCCCACTTATACCATGGTTATTTACAAAAGAAACAAATATTTAATCTGTTTTTAGTACTTTAATCTTGTTATTTTTTTGGTTTAGATTACTTTTTCACAAAAAGTGCACTTTTTGATCAGTGGTCTGGCACGCTGTCATATATAAATTAAATTTTGTGATTATTCGCAAATAATCAGTGGTCGGCAAATACTGTAAATTAAAAAAATTAATCGCGATTAATTGTGCCCCAGGTTTGCGATTAATTAGTTAATTTTTTAATCGATTCCCAGCCCTACAAAAGACCTGGCATTCTGCGTCTCTTATTCAGAGTTTTTCAAAAGTTTTGAAGAAAGAAGAAAAGCATTTAATAAGCACCGACTATGTCAATTATTATTTTCCTGCTCAGTGGAAAGGTTTAAACTCTTTTAATCGTTAACTGTTGTGATGAGATTTTGAGTCAAGAGTTTTAACAAAGAAATTTATCTCAGATATTAAGCAGTGATAGCTCAGCATCTCTGATAAAACATTTCCGCTTTGAGCCAAAGCAGCTTTATTGGCTTCTGCAGCTGCTCACCTAGTTTGCTTTCAAGGATTTTTGTGAGCTGGAAGGAGATTTTTCAGTTGAGGCATTTTTGTGTAAACTTGGCGGCAAGTCTGCCCTCAAACAGAGTTATGGAGCCTCTCAGATCAATGATATGATCAAGTCTGAATGTAGCTGCAGCCCGGGGCTTGAAGTGTTATGAGGAAAAGCCGGTTACTTTTTAATCGTGGGGTTGAGAGGATGCCACAAAACACAAACAAAACAACACCGTTTCTAGGTAAACAAGGACAAATGATTAGTAGAACTGATGCAAAGTCTCATTTTGGCAAATAAGTAAGAGGCAGATAAACATCAACAGAGTTATGATCTTACTCTGTTAGGCTTATCTCTCTGTTGTTGTCCTCTAGTTCATGTCCAAAGTACACCATCCTTTTCCAGCCGTGCTCCGTCTTTGTCCAACTCCAACCCGGAGACCTCCAGTCTTGGCCCAGGAAAGGCATTTTAGCTGGGGAGGGACTGGGCAGAGAGGGCAGATCCCCCTCCAGACTCCTGGGGAGCAGAAAGGAACAAAACCCCTCAAGGAATGTACCATTAAAGTACAGATATGGGGGGAGATCTGATGCTGTTGATATCATTTTAAAATCTGGTTGTTAACTTAAAACACATTTATCCATAAACTATATTCAATAGATTATGTAAGTAGATAATGAAAATAAAATTATGAGCAAAAAAGTTGTGTAACCATTTAATTAATATAATAAACAATGAAAGGCCTTCGTTTACTTCTACAAACCCACTCCAATGCTAAAACTGTAAATTAAACAAAACAACAATTGAATTAGAGATTTAAAAATGTAAGCTGCCCTAACTATAAAGAAATAAAAATGCATAACTCGTCCAAAAACACATTGAAATCATCAAAGCTTTGCATTTTTTCAGCGGTGGCTGCTTAAAGCGGTTAAAAATAAAAGTAAAAATAAGCTGTCAGTCGCTTAAACGCATATTTTTCCAATAAAAGATAAAATAAGAACATAAAGGACCGATTGAACCATCAGAATATCACGAACCTTTGAAGTCAATCGACTCCTTTGTTGCAGTCTGTCTCTGTTTTCTCTCCTCTGCCTGCCTGCGCTGGAAATATTGACGGAAGTAAATGCAAGGGGGCGGAGCCACGACGCCCAGAACACCCGCCTTCCACTCTCTGATTGGATAGAATCGTAGAAAGCGCCTCGCTTCTGCTCGGAGACTCGTTTCTGATTGGCTGGAGTCGATGTCACCCACAACTTTGTAATCCTTTCTGTTTTGTTGGGGCTTTTCCGACACGTGACGGAGGACTGCGCACAAGTACTTGTGTTTTTATTTTGAAGTGGGGGATGGGGGGAACTGCAGAAGAGATTTGTGGATGAAGATATATTTTTAGATTATTGAAATTTAATCAATAAAACACTTAAGATTATTTACGTGAACACATGGTTTTAATACAAATGTCATAATTGGAAAAAAAAAAAGCACATTATGTTCCTCATGTTCTTTTGGTGAGAAACAACCGCACGAAGAAGAGACATTTTGGCACTATTATTAGAATGAATACAAATTCAATTACATTGGATAAAGTGGTTCTTTTTAAAATACATTTCAATACAAAACAAGCCTTTTGTTCATTGTTGATCACCCAATTTCAAGGATAAACTGGTTTTATTTGACTGCATGGCGTTTAATCTAAACCTGATCTTTTTTTTTGTTTGCACAGAGAGCAAATGCTTAATTTTCCACCAGCATTTTATCATCTGGTTTGCATTACAGGACAAAAAAAAAAACAAACAAAAAAAAAAAAAAAAACAAGCAATCACAGATTTGGCTTGAAAGATTTTGTTTGCCTAAAAGCTTCTTTAAAGTGCATGACATTTTCAGAATGTTGAAAAAAACTACAGATTGCATTTAAGTTAAAGGAACTGAAATAAAAATATTAAAAACACACGTTCATTCAACATTTTATACACTTTTTATTATATTCTATCATTTTATAATTTCATTAATTATCTTGATATTGGCTTTAAATTGTGACTATTTTTATAGGCAACTTAGATTTAACAAAAAATAATTGGGAATCATAAACAGTTTTTTGATAAACAATTAAGTCACTTTGGTATTCGTTCATCATGTTGGTATTTTACTTCCTTTACATGTAGTTTTCTAGACAGTTTCCTCGTCTGAAATGTCTGGTCTAACTTGCCTGTCCTGTCTGTCATACTTCCTTATAATTACAAATATAGTTTTTACGCATATTTTTGTTGTCTGGGTATTCACCTGTCTCCAGCTGTTACATCATGGCTGAAAAAATATTAGTTTACATAATTGAAAAATGTCTAACCGCAAAATGAATACAAGATTTGTTGTTTAGTTGGCATCTTCTGAAAAAAAAAATCATTTATTTATTTTTTTTTTTAGTTATTTATGACTACTTTTTTAAATTGTCATTCTTTGCCTTTTTGAATTGCGTTCTAACATTTTTTTCTTATGGGTGCTTGGACGCTCTGAAACAGTCTTGTGGTAAAATACTGCCCTCCAAAGGCTCAATTAGCTAAATTCAGTTCATGTTATATTACACTTTTTTTTATACATTAAAATTAGCTTCTACTTTTTAAAATAGCATTCCCACCCTTTATAAAAGACTGTTTTTAAACAAGAATATCCATCTTTCATCAAATTTATAGAAAAACTCACTTGAGAAAAAAACATACCAAACTTATTTATCTATGAATAGTCAAAAACATTTGTTTAGCAGTCACATTTTTGCTTAAATACTGTCCATCTCTAGCAGTCTTGACCTCAAGTACCCTCTGAAGATTTTCTCTTCAGCTTCTGAGCTTCAAAGAAGCAACAAAGAAACTTGGCAGAAAGATGGAGAAAGTGGTCAGGAGACAAAGAAGGCGTAAACTGGGAGGGAAATGGAGATACTGTTTCAACGGGTCACTGGACATAAGCCCATCAGATTACTTGGCACATTCCTCTCACATACATCTTAAAGGGTGGGTGGAAAATAACAGCTTTTCTTTGTATGTTGCCTTTCCTAACGATGAAAGGCATGGTGAGATAATCTCTTTTACACAAGGGTGTTTATACTTATTTGTATAAACCTGCTTATGCGTGATATAAGGTGTACCTTTCACCTGGAAAAGGCCAAAAAGTTTATGAAAAATTTGCTGCATAAACTTAGATTTAAGACGTCTTGAGAGAAACAATTTTAGCATAATTTAAAGTCATCCTTAAACTATTAGCTCTAAGCTTCTTATCTTTGTGTGGTCACTTCTTTGTCTGAATATTGGTGCTTTTATTGTGAAATTTTCACATTTTGACGGGGAAAAAATGCACTATTGTCAGGACAACAACAAATTGGATCACAGAAAACAAACAGGTGTGAGGTTTGTCCCGTGACCCACAAACGTCCAAGAAAATCTGGCTGGATTTGATTGCAAGCCTATTATCCGGGTGGGAATGACTCCGCCTCGGATCCGTACAGCAGGAAATATTTAACTGACAAAATCTGATGTTTTTCTTTCACATCATGACCCGACTTGTCAGAAATCTTTGTGCATTCGCAGAGTGACAACACTAATCAAATATGAAAAATATCATGCTTTATAACTATTTGGGTTAACATTAGGGTTTATTCTAAACAATTTTAAAGTAACATAGATATAAAAATCTAGAAAATACTCCAGTTTTCCACAACCAACATTGGAACATTGTAACATTGTTAATTCAAGTAACAAGTCTTATGGAGACATCAGCTGAGATCCCGCAGCTTCTTCCCGGTCTCTGCTGCATTTTTGCAGCTGTAGAGCCATTTGATGATGCGTGCGTTGCGCTCAATGATGGATGTGCCCTGTTTCTCTTTTTTCACCAACTCCTTCCCCAGGAGCCCGTCACTGTCACCACTGTCCCTGGAGAAGCCGTCGTCTGACGTGGACACACTGACACTCCGAACGATGGTCATCGAGATTTCCTCCGAGCACGTGGAGAAGTTCTCTCTTCCCAAGGAGTCGATGATGTCCCCGTCCAGACCACAGTATTTAAAAAAGACGTCAAAGTCTGCAAAGTTTCTGGAATACCTGGAACTAATGTCAGAGTGGGAACGGCTGACCCCCTTCCCCGACCTCCTTTCAATTTGAGGAACTTCCAGAAGACCACCAGCAGCTTTCTTCGTGCCAGAGTCAGTGCTGGTTTCCTCCACAGCTCTGTTTGACCTCTTCTCTGACTGAGAGACAGAGCTGCAGTTCTCCGCTGCTCGTTTTTCCTTGTTGCCTTCAGATCCACATTCCTTGCCAGCATTCCCAAGTAATGGGACATTTCTATTCACAGAACCAAGCAGGAGCTTACGAGACATCGGATGTTTGTGATTATTCGCAGGCCCTCTTAATGATTCACATTTCTGCCTGTAGATCAGAAGTGAATCTGGTCTCTTTTTGGAGCTGGACTGACGCTCCTTTCCCGGTGAGGAGTCTTGTGCAACACCGGCTGGGCTACTCCTTGTAACAAGATTCCCGCCATGGTTTAACGGCAGGTTTGAAGATTCAGTGCTGCTCCCAGAAAAAAGGCTAAGGCCGATCACTGGCTCCTGGCACGAGTTGACCACTTGTTGGCTCTTGACGTATTTGGGCTTACTTGCGGCGAGCCTCTCCACAGCGCTCATGTGGCCTTTGTTGTCACGTTCCATTTGCTTCCGAAGGTATTCCGGACCCTTTTCCAGGATTTTTGTGGCGTCGCTATTCGTCTCCATCGTGGTTTTGCCAGCTTACACTTTCCACGGGGAAGCTAATCTCTTGGAGTAAGGTCTATCCAGAGAGATTCCATTCAAGTCTGTTCTTCGCCTGAGCACGAGTTACAACAGGAAACTTCACCTTGTCTGCTCAAACACCCATCAATACACCCCACCCACTCTGAACAGGTCTGTGTTTTAACCAAACACAGACCTGTTCAAAGTACACCTGATACCATCGCAGATGAGAAGAGTGAGAGTCGATACGGCTTCTTTTGTTGACGAGTGGAGGCGTATAGGGCTTTCAGAACACAATATCTGCTTAGAAAACGGGTTTTTGGTTTAACTTATATCACATTTCAGGGGAAACTGGCTCACCAAGAAAACAGTTGTGCAAGAAATATGACATATAAGGCAAGAAGATGAGTATTGCACTTACGGAACTTACCTTAATAGGAAAGCTTTTTGGGAGTCATAGACAGAATTCCCTGAATTACATGTTTGTGCAAAGCCAAAAATACAGCAATAGTTGTCCCTGTTTTCTTCATTTCTTCTGTTTTCTCCATCAAACACACATGTGCCATGCCCTTTACTAATCAGCTTAATTTTTCAATATTTCTTCTTGGTTCTCAAATTTCCCTGAGGATATCTGTCAAAAATCATATCCTTATTGTCAACTAGTGTCTCCATGCATTGACTTGTTAATGGATAACTCTCAAGTCTGCCCAGTTCTGTTTCTTTCTGTTTCTATTAATGGTTAATCTTAAAGTCATTTTGTTTCTGTTGTTGTACAGCAGTGCCTGTGGCAAAAACGACTCTTCTGCAGGTTTAACCGTGGTAAGAGAATGTCCATGTTTCCTCTCTCTCCTTCCTTCTTTTCTTAGCAGGAGCAGACTTACCATTAGACAAAGGTAGGGGACCCCAAATATATATAGAGAGCTTGGGGTCCCCTATATATACTTTATATGTATATATATATATATATACCTTATATATATACTTTACATCTATATATGCATATA
>NC_050535.1:8165889-8184250 GCF_002922805.2 Oryzias melastigma
AAAACACCCCATATCACTGAATTGTCAAAAGACTGATCACGTGAAAGTGTCTTGTCCTCCCCTGTCCCTCTGAAACAATTCAGTTTTCCAAGCGGTTTTGGTTCCAACTTCGCAGATGAAAGTTGGACATAATTGGGATGGGTTTGGGATCAGTTGGGCAAATTTTTGTTCTTTATCAAAATTTGTTTCAACCAGGAAGGTGTGATCATAGGAGGCAGGTGGAGCAGTGCCACACCTTCCTCAATGAGATATATAGCCTGCTATTAATAAAATAAATATGTATCCACTAACTTGCTCTATAAATCCAATGTATACGTTTGATCCTAATTATTCAATTTTTATCCTAAAAAATCATAATATTTTGCATATTTCCTGTTCAATTTCAATGCAAGTTTTGAAGTGACCAAAATAAGGATTTTTTAAAAACGCAACCGCTACAAAGGGCCCCATTTTATTTTTCGCCTGGGGCACCCAAACTGCTTCGTCTGCCACTTCTTTAGCCCGTATTTTTAGCTACTTTGTGTTTTTCTTGTTTGATGTGACAGCTTGGAGTCATTCATTACTTCACAAATGCATCAAAGTTGCCAAAACTAAAATAAGATTCTTAAAAATACAGATAAATAAAATTTAAGAAGTTTTTTTTTTGTTTACAAAGAGAAACTTTAAAAGTTTGAAAGCTTTTAATTTGAAGGTTTACTTCAAGTTTGGTGTTGTTTTGCTAATTTTAGCATCTGAGCTAACCATCAATTGAATAAAATCGAGTTTTAAGCTTATGCAAGTTGAAAATTGACAGTTTCCTATGTATATTAATGAAAAACAAGTACATGTTTGAATTTTCAGAATAAAATTAAGTATGTTGAAGTAATGACTGCAGAAAGTTTGGAGTTGCAGAAGAGCCTTTTCAATGCATTTCAATGGGAAGAATTTGAGCAAATTTTGTTGAATTGCTGAAAAACAAAAAGTTGCAGAAGAGATTTCAGAAAAGAGCAATAACATCCTTAACTTGCAGAACATTTTGATACTTGAATGGAAGAAATCGCATGAAGTATGCAAAAGATATGGACGTACGGAGAAAGAAAATACACATAATTAGCATTCAAATTACTTATGGGCTCTCAGAGATTGTGGTGCCACTTCTAACACAAAACAACACAAATGTGCTTCTTTTTTTGTTTTTCACCACTTTCTTTTTGGAAAGAAGATTTATAACCTTGTTAATTTCTTTTCGTTTCTGTGTAAACGACTCGGACGTGACAGCATCTGTAGAAAACCTTTGTGTCCGTGAGCTCAGCGAGTGAAAACATAAAGAAAAACAATGCACAAATCCCATTTCAAAACTCCCAGCTTTCTCCTTCCTCATGTAATTGGAAACATTTGTTCAAGCAGAATCTGAAACACATGTGCGCACTGAGAGGCAGAAAGATGCCAGATTACCAGGGTTACTTGTTGAAAAGGCAGAGGGCAGCACTTGAATGGATAGATGTTATTGAAATAGGACCTCCCATGCTGCTGGCTCAGAAGAAATTCCCACAAAACATAAATTTCAACCCTCATCAATGAGCTTTTCTATAATCACAAGATGTTGCTGTTTTTATGAAAAAAAATGTTCACCTAAAGAGACTACTTTTTCTTTTTTTGAGGAAGATAATTTTCATACCACATCTGCTTTTGGTGCTGATTACATTTATTCAGCTGCATGATTTCTTTTGATTGGCTTCCCTTAAATCAATTCAAACAACTCACTTGAGATTCAAGCTGTGTTGCATTTTACGTCCTCTTGACCTCCATTACAAATCATGAGACTCGATGGATACTTTCTGTGCCGGACATGTCACTATGATTAATGATATTTTGCAGAGATGACATAGCTTTAAATATATCTATGAAAAAAAGAAAAATATGAGACAAATGTGTGTTAGTACAAACAGATAACATTTCAAGAAATGACTTTTTGATTGTCTTTTATCAGCACCATGACCATGTTTCTGAGATGGATGAATATTTTCCCAATTTGTTAAATATTGACTTTTGCAACTGATGGATTGAAGACCTGCTTTTATAAAGCAATGGGAATAAGCAAAGTAAATAATAAAAGATTTTGACATTTTGGAAACTCAAATTCGAAGAACTTTTTTTGTTGCACCTGTTAAATCACCTGGGAGGTAAGAACTTTTCTAGAAATATGAATTAATATTGTAAAAACAAAAAGTTTCAACACTAAATTAGAATGATATCCTATTTTGGGCTCTTAGTGTTCACGTGTTTTCAATTATAATGCAGTTTTTGAATGAATCTTCGGTCAAATATTTCACAGAATTAAGTTAACAATGGATGGATTTTTTTACATTTTGAATTAATAGTAGAATAAATAATGTGATCTTCTACAAGCCACATTTTGACTTCAGTTTCATCATCCCTAGGGACTGATTGTACTTGGAATTTTTTATTTATCATAAATCTCACTAAATTGGGGACAACATGATTGCATTTTCACTAATGATTGAAGACCAACTCCATGTTTTTAACATGTTCTTGTGGCATTTTTCTGGTGATGGAGGACATAAAAGAAAAAAATATCCTTAAATTGCATTTGTGAGTATTTCTATGCTTAAATCACTAAAAAAGCTTGTAATGGTTACATACAAACTACAGTGGGCGGGCCACAAGCTCTCTGCTCTGCTCCGTTCTGATGTATCCATGTTTTCAATTTTCAACTTAATTTATTTAAAAGGGACAGGACAAAAAAAACAAAAAACAAAACATTGTTACAGTTCCAAATTTAACCGTTGTCCACAGAACATCTAGCTAACAGCTAACCTAGCTAACAGCTAACCGAGCCAACAGCTAATCTAGCTAAAAGTTAACCTAGCGAACAGCTAATCTAGCTAACAGCTAATCTAGCTAACAGCTAACCTAGCTAACAGCTAATCTAGCTAACAGCTAACCTAGCTAACAGCTAATCTAGCTAATTTGCAGACCAGTTCCCTGATAATAAATAAAAAGCAACAAACAACAGAGACTCAAACATCAACACACAAAATACATCTAGCTAACAGCTAACCTAGCTAACAACTAATTTAACTAACAGCCAACCTAGCTAACAGCTAACCTAGCTAACAGCTAATCTAGCTAACAGCTAATTTCCAGACCAGTTCCCTGATAATAAATAAAAAGCAACAAACAACAGACTCAAACATCAGCACACAAAATACATATAATCCAGAACAATCACAATGTGCAAGTAGGTCCAAATACGTATTTGTTTTACTCGTACGAGCATCTGGCTCAAAACTGTACGCCTGGGCAGTTCTGATATTGCTTATAATTTTTGCTGCTTGGGGTTGTGAGGGGCTGGAAGCTAGCGGGATGATGGGATATCAGCAGAAGCTTACTCTGTGCTGTCAATAACTCAAATGAATTCCTGCTGCTCACAAACTATGTCCTAAAAAACACTTTTTTTTTGCCTAAAATTGACATAATTGTAATAAAAAAATACTAAGATTTTTCAATAGATCAAAATATGATTGGAGTGGGACTTTAAGTTAAACTGCAGCCTAAAAAAATGTATTTTCGTGTCATTAACAAATTGCAAATAGTCTAAAATAAGCAAAATATGCCCTGCCTATTTTATAAAAAAATAAATAAATGTACTTTTTTAAATAAATGAAGCAAAAAGTACTACATTTGGAGTTGATTTTATTAGGTATACTTCAGTATAAGTGTGAGTATAGACCATGTACGTGTAGTGTAGGAAGACTTTTACATTTACAATACAGTATATAAAAAGTAAACTTCAAATATACTTCTTCACTTTTAGTATTTACTTATCGAACACTTAAAAAGACTACTTTTTGCTGCGGGAAGGGATTGTTATCTTGGGGTGAGGAAGCATAACTCAAACATTTGCTTTGAAATTTGGAAAATTTCAGCTTTTAAATGCATCTCAAAACAATCCAATTCAGGGTTTGAACCCTAGTAGTTCCCAGATTTCATCCTCTGACAGTAATGCTAGGGTTGAAACAAAGTGCGGATGCCATGTCTAGCGTGTTCTCTCTGTGACTGATGATGAATCTGTTCTGGTGGAAGAAAAAACTAGATGTGGGAGCAAAGGAAACACAAACGCTGACAGCATTAGTGCCTTTCCCCTGAGCCTTCTTGCTTTCAGCAATTTTAAACTTCAAATGCGTGTTAGAAAAACACATTTCCCTCTCTAATGCGACACAACATCGTCTGCTAATTGTGTTTTCATTGTGTCATTCACAATAATTATGGTCCTTCTCTGAGACGTGAATGAAACTGACTGCCTCAATTAAAAAAACGTAATTTGGTTTGCAAATATCACTTTGTCCATCTATTTTTTTATCATTAATAGCTGAAAATTATGTAAAGCAACTTATGATTAGTAATTTTCCATTCATCTTCAATTAACTTTAATGAAAAGTCACATCACAGTCAATTAGACGGTCTATTTACCAAGGACTTGTCTTACTGTATTTCAAAAAAACAACTGCATTTGGCTGATAAACTTTGAGCAAAGTCACTTACTTTACTTCTTTTTTATATTTCAAGTTTAGCAAATCGTGATAAAAAATTAAAGATTAAACAACTCAACGTTAATTAGATGAATAAAAATAAAAATAGTTTCTGTTTGTTAAATCAGTTTTTGTGCGATAAATAAAAATAAATGTCACTTACAAGAAAAAGCATCTATTTTTATAGCATTCTATTGAATCCAACTCTAAGAATATCTTTATTTGAACAGTATTTGGGAACAAAAGTACAATATTTAACTAAAACTCAGACCAGACTTACATTATTGACTTTTTATGGCAAATAAAGTGAGATTAAATTAAATCCTGTTAAGACTCTTTCTTTTTTAGATTGTAATAGATAATGTTGACAAACCTACAATAAGAAAACGGTTGCAGGTTCTACTCTAACTAAAGTCTTCATACTTGCTAAAAAATACTCTTTGTAGGTGTACAAGAGTACATTTAAGCAACTCACATGGATTATTTTAAAAAGTTTTTAGCAATGTACTTTGATGTTATTAGTAGTAAGTTTCCCTTTATGTTTTTCCGCATTTATTTTGACACTTCTGGTTTATTTTATTCTGTTTTGTAAAGCAGAACTCAGTTTAAGGCGAGAAGAGTCAACAATATGCATAATAAAAAATGCAAAATGTTGCATAATCATTGGATTGAGAGCTTTGATGGACCAAAACATAGCATTAACAGCTGGGAAAACATGTGGAGACAGAAATGTCATATACAGTTTAACTTAATCATCTTAATCAGCTTCACAGGTTATAAAGTGTACGATTAATTTAAGTAGATTAACTCCAAAAAGAGCTGATACGGTATGTCTACGAATTAAAAGCAGCTGTGGGAGCTCACAGCCACTAATCACAGAAAAAAATTGACATAAGGTTGTGATAAAGCTGCTAAATTATTAAGTAAAAAATGCAAACAATGACAAAAATCACCGATCATTTTATTACTGGGCAGCTAATTAGACTTTATTGATTTGTTAAATAAATCTTGGCTTGACTTATTTGGCTTTTAATGATTTTTCTCATGAGAAAATATAATTTCAATTTGTTTACTTAAAGTAGTCTCATTGCTGACACTATATTTATACATTACATGGTTTTAAAACCTCTACAAATTCTAAAATATAACAAATTTACTATCATAATTCTAATATTTATTAATATAATAATGGTAATCTTAAGAAAAAGTTAAAATATAGACAACAGACTGTCCAACGTGTAGCTGGGATAGGCTCCAGCAACCCTGCCACCCAGATGGGAATAAACCGCATTTAAAAATTGGATGGATTGAAGTTTAAAGTATGTCTCAAGTTCTTAGGTGGGATATTTAGTCTTGGGAAGAAATAAATTCCATCCTATAACAACTTTAAAGCACAGCAAGTTTCTCAAATCACCATTGGAGACGGTTGGCAAAAGTAAGTCACTAATGAGTCAAAAAATGTGATTTTTTCTAAAAATGATTATTGTTAGCGGTCACTCATCAGTGATGATGAATGAGTCTTCCTGTTGGGAAAAGATTCACATCAAACTCTATGAGACATGAGTCAAAATTGTTCACTTTTTCAGATGCAGCACCTCTGGAAAATGATTTAAAGAACATATTTAAGTTAAGTGTCTGTCCAGGAAGGCAAATCTTTGGCAGACAAAAAAGTAGGAATGGAGACTGAATTTAAGTAAAAACTTAGAATGATCAGCCATTGTTAGGGCAACCTGCAAGAAAAAAATCATTTTTTTTAATTAATTTGTCTTTTGGAATGTCCTCTTATCAGTTTATTTTACTAGTTTTAGAACAATAAATCATTAGAGACAATGATGAAAGGAACAAAATAAAAGCTTGAAAGTTGGCGCTCGGTTTGTTGTATTTAGCAGTGCAAAAGAGTTTTTTCTTTCAAAGCAGCGAAACATGAGAACAGTTTTGGTCTCTTTTTGCCATAATGTATTCATTAAAATCTAGCACTGCGGGACAAAACAACTACATACATAAAATATGAACCACTGATACAAAAACAGAGCCAAATTCTAAAAGTAATCAATGTCACGCATAAAATAAATATTTGAGCAACAAATGTTTTTTCTAAAATATTCATTTATAATGGATGGGCGATAAATCCTTTACCCTAAAGTACGATCATTCCTCTGGATCTGCTCCACAACAAACAAGATTGCTGCACTTCTATGACTTCTTATTTATTTAAGGCTGATTCTTTAACTTGAAGGGGGTCAAACTCAGTACGCTCTCTTTGATAATAGCTGGGAACCAGAGTTCACATGTTGTGCAGACTATAATAACAGACACTCGGCATAATATAGAGTGGATAAGAAGCAAACTGGAGTTTGGCATGGGAAGTTGCTTGAATGTTAATATGCACTCAATGGAAAAAGCTGCAGTTTTTGCTTTAAATTTAGGGCTGAGTATTGGTTATAATTTCCAAAAACGATTTGATTCACAAAAGCCTGAATCGATTCAATTGTGATTTTTTTTCTGATTCTTTCCATTCTTCAATTCAATTTTAAGTTTACGAATTTATAG
The DNA here is from genome assembly GCF_002922805.2 of Oryzias melastigma. NCBI lineage: Eukaryota > Metazoa > Chordata > Actinopteri > Beloniformes > Adrianichthyidae > Oryzias > Oryzias melastigma. Next base: position 8,172,972 of record NC_050535.1, read on the forward strand.
ACATTTGTTTAGACATACATTAAAAATCTACTGTTTAATTTGAATATATTTATATTAATCTGATACAGTTCACACATTGTGAAATTTATTAATGAAATAATGAGATGAGATAATGTTAATAGCATAGTGTTACATTGTTTCTCTAAAGGAGAAATTCTAACAAAAATGTTCAGATCATTAACATTGTAAACATTGTTTTGCTTCTCCTGGAGGGCGTTTCAGTTTGGCCACTAGGTGGCGATCACACTATAGACGTACACATTATTACAGAAGAAGGCAATAGTATGAGGGAAAAAATGAAGTTTTAGATCACAAGTAGTTACTTTAAAAATGATTTTCTTAAAATAGTTTGGAAAATTAATGCCTGTGATTAAATAACGATGTACATTTAGTCAACAATGTATTTTTTTGGTTAACCGAACGTTAGCATTAGCCGTCCTAAGGGAAATTCTATTGAACGTTAGCATCAAGCTAGCAGACGATGTATATCTTTTGTGAATCGATTATTGATCTATCAAGCTTGTTATTCTTGTGCGACTAATGATGGCGTGAGACTATAGCACAGCGGGATGGGGGCGGGTTGCTCTGTCAAAAGTCCCGCCCACAACCCAGAATTGTATTTCTAATGAGTTACTACCACTGTGCATAAAATATGTCTCAATAGGGTTTTTGATTTTGGCTGAAACTTATTTATCATAATAAAAATCCCTGGAAAATATTTTATGATAGAAAAAAATATGATTGGAGTGGGACTTTAAAGGGTAACCAAACCCTAAATCAACTTTTTTTGGCTGTTGACTTCTTTAAATGGGGCTTTAAAAGTGCTGTCTGTTGGATGTTGCCACATTTTTGATAAATTAAAATAAACTTGTTTAATTCTTAAAATTATCGTCAAAAAACGCCTTTGTGTTGCCCCCTATAGGTTGAATTGGGGTATTACAGTTGGATTTTTTTGATTGATCAAACCATGTAAGTTTCAGAGGTCCCACATGATAATCTGCAGCTCCAGTAATCATAACAGTCCAGACCTCAAGCCCCACCCCTCGAATTGGATTTTCACATTTTGGCTGTGGGCGGAGTCATCCTCCAACCTCCCTGTTTGGTCACCCTTTAAGTCAAAATGGGGGTGATTATGCAGTATTCTGAAGCATCAGCCAATGTTGGAACACTGACCATAAGAGTTAAAGCATGGTTTATCATTTGTACGTTTTTAACGCTATCTATCTTTTAATCTGCTCTGAAAAAAGTGAAACATTGGATCCGTTAATAAAAGTTCTGTAATTTTTGACATTTAAAATTATTGATTTTCACCAAATTAAAATATTAAGTTGATGGTTACTAAACTCAGAAATTTAATTTGATACAAACTAATATTTTTAAATATAACAAATAAAAGGTTTCTTGTTTATTGATCCAATGTTTCACTTTTTAGAGTGTTATGTAGTGTCAAATTGCTTTAACTTGTCTATATTTGTCTTTTATGTCAAGTACCTTGTGTTTGACAGCGTGTTGATAAAAAGTTCTTGATTGATTAAAGCGATTGAAGTTTCTAAGATGCAGTTTTTCTCATTCTCTACTTTCAACCAAACTGTTTAAATTGTTATCCATCCTGACCCATCATAAACACCCATTACTCTTCTGATATATGGAAACGTTTTGAACCCTGGTCGTTGCAAGGCTCTAACTCGAGGTGGCAGGATTTCAGGATCCATTCGTATAATCATTATTCAGGATGAAACATTTTGAGAAATGGGCTAAATGCTTTGGTGTTTACAGTGTGGGAGATTCTCCAGGCTCCTAAAGGAATTCCTCCCCTTGAGCTCCAGCTTGGACGAAGGCCACATGGAGTTCTGGCCCGGATTATCAACAACATAGAAAAGAGTCCAAACTCAAGCAAAATTCTGGGGATGGTATAGACATTAGAAGAGAATTCCTTTTTTATTTGGACATATATCTCTGAAGAACATGCTTCTGGTCCAAGAAGATCATCAACACCTTGACAGATGGAGGTGAAACTTTGACAGTTTTGCAGGGAGATATGGTCTGTAGCTCGCCTCCTACTTCCAGCTCTAATGGGAAAAACCCACTGGGAATAAATGGTGAGTATAAGTGGATAAAGATGATGCTTGTTCTGGACAGAAAGACCACAAATATTTTCCTCCCAAACCTTTGACAGTATGGAGAGATGAAGCGTCCCCGAGGAGATGGGTGAAAGACAGAACTTCAGTGTGGCTCCACCAATGGAGCTGCTTTTTTTTATTATTATTTTACTCTTTTAAACCTTGGTGTGAATCATACTTTAATGTTTAAAAATCAGCTTTTGTTAAATAGCTTTCCCTCTAATACTAGTGATGCAACATCACACAGAATTTTAGTCGATTTGACCAAAAAACGACAAATGTTTCCCATTATTTTTGGCTAAAAGTGACTTATCTTATGTCCCAGGATGCACTGGCTTCTGAAAGAATAACAAGCCAAGTATTCATGAGAACAAAAAATATATTAATTTTTAAATATGTTAAACCTTATTAAATAAATATGAATGTGAATATATATTTATATATTTTTAAAACTTTAAGAACCAAATTGTCACAAATTCTCAAAATATTCTGTGTTTTTCTTTATTTCATTGTTTGAAAAGTATGAACATAACCAGATGTTTCCCTTTACACATTTTACTGTACTCAAATAAAAGTTGAAATTAAAATAAAATAAAACAAGATTCTAAACTCAACTTTTCAAGATCCAAACAAAGCAACTCGGTTCTAAGTTAAACATTATCTTCAAACACATTCTCTGTTAAACTGAATGTACACTTTTTTTATTTTCCCAAAACATTTGGTTTTCTTTGCAAAATCTTATAAATGTCAGTATTGTATTTTCCCTCACAACTGGAAGACTGGGATTTGGGAATTTAGGATCTGTCTGTACATCTGTAACCTATCAAACACATTACACTACTTTTTTTCCGTCTTTGTTGACATAAAGCCAACACCTTCCTGCATGCCTCACACATGAATCCCAACAAAACAAACAAACAGACAAAAAAGATTTTCTTAATAATAATGTTATTAATTCTGACTAAAGCATTTAATTCTTACATTAAATTCTGTTAGTTTTTTACTCATGTGGTTAGCGGATTTTCTTTGATTTTCTGCATTAAATTTCAACATGACATTGATTCTAGTTAAAATTTGATTGTATCTTCTGTAATTTCTCTAAAGAATAATGAAACTTGTTCTAACGTCACCCAAAGTATGTCTGTTTCTAATTTGCTTTATCTTTGATAAGTCTGATAGTCTGACTGAGGCAAATTTAAGTCAAATTATGGTTAAAATATAAGTGGCTGTGGGATTATCATTCATAATTTAGGAGTTCTGACAAATGTACTCATGTAAAGATGCCAAACGGAAAAACTTCCGGGCTGAAGCTTGAGAGTAAAGCAGCTGCAGTTCACTAAGTGACCACTAGGCTTTTAACATAAGAACAAAAATAAACAGACTTAAAACATGAAACCAAATGTGTTTGCTCTGTGACTAAATTTAATATTTATGAAAACTTTGTTTTATAGGTTTATATCAGTAATTTTCGTTCAAAGAATTGTTGTGCTTGGTTTTTTTTTCTGCATAATTCTTTTTTTTTTTTTTTTTTAAAGGCAAGATATGGTGAGGTGGTTACAACAACACTTACACCATCAGGTTGGAAATAGCTCAAAATGGGGCAACAATTCCTCATTGAGGTTGAAAATGAAAGTGACTGGAACTGTAATAATTTACTACACAACTCAATTCCTTCCTTCCTTCCTTCTAATTCAACCAAACCCAGCAAAATACTTCCCTTTTTTGACATCTGCGGTTAGAATTAATGTTCAAGACAACTGTATGTTGGAGAATTTTCATTATAGTTGAGCAAAATTGTATTAAATGATTAAAAAAAAAACTAGCTTCACCATAAACTGACTTCCCTTTGCAACCGATCTACAGCTGCCATTTAGAAACTGTTGGTATTTTGCACTTTATTTTTTAAATAAAACTTACAAAACTGTCATACAGAAATAGATAAAACCTTTTCTTTTTAACTAATAAACTGTTTTCTTTGTGTGTCAAGTTTTTGAAGCACATTCTCACAGCATCTCCAAAGCTTACGTGATCACTTCAGAGTGCTTGCAATATTTTCCAATTAGTTCTAATAAATCATATTCTTAATCACAGGCTAAACTGAGACTAAACACACTAGGGACAAAAAGTTACTGGCTTACAGGAAGTAACAGTTTCCAACTCTATTTGATCTGAAATCAGTACATTTTTTTCTGTCTTTTTTTGCACTTTTTACTATTTTGTTTGTGTCGCTGTTCGTATATCTGGCTATAATTATTCCCCACCATGCAGGTTTTAAGTGAGGCTGCGTACACTGATCTGTCTTGGATATTTTTAAGTTTACAGCATGTGAATCAATGCTTTTCAACAGTTTGAAGGAAGGAGAGTCGAGACGACGAGAAACTAAATCCGAGTCACACTTAGTTGAGCACAAAGTAGCACAACTGTAAACAGTAATGAAAAGAATGATCCTGCTAGAAGCAGAACGTGACAGTTTCAACAATGTTTTTCATTTGGATCTGTACCGGTTGCAGATGGTTTTAAATGCAACATTCTCACATTCTCCTCCTGCACTTTATTACATGAAGAAAGCTGGAGCAACACATGGGGCAATTATATTGTCCAACATACTGGATAAAGAAGAAGTGTTAAATGGTATTGAGCGCAATTTCATTTGTTTTGAATTGTTGTAAATATATTCGTTCCTATTTGTTGTTGCAGTGGGTCTTTGGGGAGCTCCACATCCAACATAAAAGCACAATATTTTCTTCAAAAATTGGCAAAAATAACTTCTTAAAAAATGTATAACATATGATTAGAAAGGTTTAACTAAAATGGCAAGAAAAAAAATGTTTTTACAGATTAGGATAAATGCCACATGACAGTAAGAGTAAAGTATAAGAAACATGTTTTTAAAAACCGGGGAGAGTATGGAATTGAAAATAATTGAATCAGCTAAAATTATTTTTAGGCAATTGTCAACTTAAATTGTCAACAGTTATAATAATAATTGTTATTATTACGTTATTACTATTATTATTATTAAAATACATTTGGCATTTTAAACGAATTTTATCAGCTAAAATATATTTAGATGTAGAAAAAAATTATTCTTTTTTTTTTTTATTTTTTTTTATTTTTTTGCTCAGGCACTACTTGGTCGTCAATATTGCTTGTCATCATTCAAGACCTCAAGATCAACATGGCGGCCACCGGTTCAAAATCGGTTCTTTTCGTCTGTCTGGGTAAGATATATTTGATGAACCCCGTAGAAATTTCGAATAATTTAAATAAGACATTCGGTATAATAACTAAAATCGTGTATGAAAGACTTTTGTGGTTGTTCAAAAAGTGTAACGGTCGCCCCAAGAGTTTGAGGGCATTCACTTCCGGCTTCGGTCCAAAAAAATTCTATGAAACACATTGTCACAAACTATTTTTACTTATATTTTGGTTCATTTTTAAAACCAGTTTTTAAAGTATTTTGTTAATATTTTCAACATTTTTTGGTAGTTGGTAATGCATAATGGCTGCGTCGCACGTGTGAAGGCACGAGCTTTCGATTTCAGCGCAAAAATGAATTAAAAACAAGTCTGGTCGTGACAAACGAGGCTGAAGTTAGCTTCCGATTCACTAGTGCGCTAAAGTAACATTCCTCTGTATTTTTCACACTTGGAGCACCAAAAAACAGGTCCTGTTCAAAAACCGCTGCACCCGGACATCTTAAACCTGGATTATATTATGCTTTGGATAGTAAAGTATATATTAAACCCAGTTTCTGATTAGTGAAAACTTTATTTGATTTGGGAAAATGTGAAATAGGATTATTTTCACCATGTTTTTGCACACTGACACCTAAGAATTTAACTCCTGCTATATTTAAAATAAAAAACTAACTTCATTTTAGTGATTTAAAAACACAGCGCTTGCACTCAAGTGTTTATTTATATAAAAAAATCAAATTAAGAATAAAATGAAAAATATTACTAATCAAACTTGGTCTTTAAATTGAATAAGCATGCAAGATTAGATCTTAAAAATGCAATACAGACAAGAAATAACAGCTCATAAATAAAAGGAAAGGAAACAATTATTTTTAGATACTTTTCTGGGGGAATTTTTTTTAAGTATTTTATTGATGGACTAAAAAACAAATTAGAAGATCTTACTTTGGTGTAAAACTGCAAGCTAAAAACACTAACATGAAGATTTCGGTATGATAATAGTAAAAAGGGTGTTTAAGAATTTATCTCCTTATACCTTGTGTTTTGTTTTTCCTTTATTTTTTTTTTCTTAATTTATTTTAGTTTTTCTAATAACAAAAACACAATTTTCTTTTTTTGAAACAGGGAATATCTGCAGGTCCCCCATCGCTGAAGCTGTTTTTAGGAAACTGGCAACTGATTCTGGTGTTGTTGATCAGGTAAAGAGTCTTATCACTTTAAAAATATGTATTCATAATTGTGAAGAGAAGTACTTTTTATGCTTGTCTTATTGGAATTTTGTTATCCCAATGCATATATGTACGAAAAATCTGTTTGATAATATTTTTTGTCAATTCTTTTAAAAATGTAATACTACATACACCTTTCTTAATGTGTTGGACATAGAATGTAATAGAATGTATAATGTTTGTGTGCGTTTTTACATGTTTTAACCATTCCAGTAATTTTTTCCCCTCAGGAGTCGGGAGCAAACCTGTATGTATGAGAGATTGTGAAACGTTGTATTAAATGCCTTTCTTTGTCTAGTGGAGGATAGACAGTGCTGCCACCTCCACCTATGAGATAGGAAACCCTCCAGACCACCGCGGTCAGGCATGCATGAAGAGACACAACGTGCCCATGAAGCACGTGGCTAGGCAGGTACGACCCCCCCCATCACTTCTTAGGGTAGCTAGCATTTGTGTTCTCTGTTGTTTCAGTGGGTCATAGACAGTGCTGCTACATCTGACTGGAATACAGGCAGCTCACCGGACACCCGTGGTCTGGCTTGCCTCAGGAAGCATGGCATTGAGACGAGCCATAGAGCCCGACAGGTACAAACGAACCTGGCTCGTCTCACCAGTTGGTGTGGGTGTCTGAGTACGGTGCCTCCATATTAACTAGGTCATATCATATAACACTCTCAAGTTACTAAATCCAAATTTAGATGAAATTCCTTTGAGGTTTGAGTAGTGTATTTTCAACAAAACTCAAAATAAATACAGGAATGGACAAAGGACTAATGTGTTTTGGTTTATCTGGTAGACACGAACCTGAAGACGTCTATGTTTATTTTTTAAATAAAGATAAACCAAGGCCACAATCCAGACATGATGGTAACCAGTTCCGCCATTGCACGGATTCCAACAATAATCTGAACCGATTTCGTTTTGTGCCCAAATTGCAAGTTTTGCATCAGTTCATCATTTCACACTAAGCATCTTTCAACTGTAGGTGGCAGACATGCACTAGTAAACAGTAGAAGAAGAAGAAGCCCATCCCTGCTTGACAAGTGTGAACGTCATATGTCTGTGTGTACGTAGCTTAAAAGTTTGGTTTGTTGTGGAAAAAACAAAAGTAAGATGTCTCTTTATGCTCGCTTGTTTAAATATTTGTTAACTCTGTTTCTAATTATTTTATACGATGGAGTATTAGGGCCATGTAAACAAACCAAAAAAATATTACAAGATATAAAGTCGTCACAATTTGACTTTTTCTCATTAATTTTTGACTTTTTTTTTCTTGTAAATCTGTGTGTTTTAAAGTCATATATTTACTACTTTTATAGTCATAAATTTATTACTTTAAAACACGTACATTTATGAGAAAAAGTCATAAATATAGCCTGTGACTTTTATAAATGTACAACTTTTTTTTCTCGTAAATTTACAACTGAAGTTGTAATTTGAAAAAAAATGTTTTTCCTTGTAAAATGACTCCAATACTATGTTGTAATTTTACTTTTTTATTTGATAAAAAATAGGGACAGTTTCAGTTAAACCAACAGTGCTGTCTTGATTACAAAAATCTAGTAATATTTCACCCATTAGGTTTTTCTTTTTGTTATATTTAAGCTTTTTAAGCTGTCTCATGAACACTTTACAAATCAACATTTGATATGTTTTTTAATCTTAAAAAAATAATAAAAAAAGTCAAGATGTTCGTCCGTTTGAGGAATCAGGCTCATGTTGTGCTGATTCATCCTCAGACTGACCCCCAAAGCTCTCATGGCGGTTTCTAAACGCCTTTTCAAAATGTTTTTCTCACCCTTTGGCTCCTGGATTTAACACCAGGCTTGAGAACTGCCACCTCCCGGGTCTGTCCTACAGCAAGCCTGTTAAATCACATTTAAGCTCTTTAAATCAGGTATGAGGAGTCTGGACCTTTTGTCTTAACCCCGTTCAAATCCATGCAGTGAGCTTTCCCTTTTTCTTTCATTATACATTGTGTTTGTTCTCATAATTTGCCTAAAGTCTTCTGTGTCCAACAGAAAGGTCAAAGGGGGGGTTCTGGTGTTCCCAAATGAACATGCATGTTTGTCTTGTTAAAAGAACACATTTCCTAGTTATTTATAACAAATATTGTGGGATATTTTTCTCCTTTCTGCAGCGGCCAAAAAAACATTTAGGAGGAATGACATTTTAATTTTGTGTGCTCTGAAATTTTATCGTTGAATCAACAAAATATGAGGAATGAACTTTCACGTTGGCCAAAAATAATCAGCCGTAATCACTTGTGTTTTGTTCTGTCACTGTTTTAGTTTAGAGCTGTCAGAAGGATTTTGAAGCTGAGATTTTTTTTACGCTTCTATTTCTGGTCAAATATTTAGGGTAAAAACTAAATAAAGTATTTATGGTGAGTTAAAAAACAGTTTTTTAGTAAATACTGGAGTATTTTATATTTTGAAATTGAGGTTTTGCTGTCAATTTTTGTTTCAGAAGTTCGGAAATTCTTAAAACCTTGAACACATCAGCAGAAATATTTTAGAAATTACTAATATTCCAACCAAAAGTGAATAAATTTACTGATTTGGTATCCGAAAAATACCAAAAATTATTAAAAACAAATGCTAAGTTTGATACTTTAGTAAATAAATTAAAGGAAAGCACAGAATTTGCTCTAATTTCCCTAAATCAAATAATAATTTATTAGGTTTATAGCTTAATTATAGATGTAACAATACAACGTTTATAGCTGGTTTATGTTTTAATATATTTATAGTGTGTTTTGGTCCCTTTTTTACAAGATTGTCGACAAAAAAAAAAAAGAAAAATGGTGATCCAGCACAAGTTGGTCTTTGTAAACCAGAATGGGAAAGGTGCGCCGCCCTGACCCTTCCTACAAGAAACTAATGCTTGAAAAAGGTTCCTAGGTATATATTTAAAGGAAATGGACCAGAAGTGAAAGAATCCGGATGGTATTTTGGGTACATTTTGAGCATAAATAGTTTGTCGCAAGAAAACCACAATAACATAATTAATTAATTAGCTTCTTTACAAACTTTATTTTAGAAAATCACACTTTTTTGATTGTGTTTTTTATTGTTTTCACGAGTCCCAACATTTTTTAAATGCAATCTATCGAATTTTAATGGAATTCCTCAAAGAATCAAACTGAGAAACTCGCCTAAACGTGTGGATGGTTACACAATATGTCTTAAAAAAACAGTTTATAGATTTCTACTTACTTTGTAATAATCGCTTTTCAAACATAAACACTGAATTGTGAAAAAAATACAAGTTTTAAGGCATTTAAGATCCATCTGAGTGAGTACATTCATTTACATTTCCTTCAAACTCGATGTATTTCTAGGAAATGTGACTACTTGACCTCATAAAGCAGAAGTTTTATGACTTAAAGACTCAAAACGTTACATATTAAATGTGATTTTTAGTAATATTAAAAAAAAAAGAACCTCTCTAATAAAGATTTTCTTTTTTTATATAATTGTACTTGTACCATTCCCCTCATGGTTTCATTACGGCGTTATCTCTGAGATTTTATCAGTGCACAAACACTGTTATCTGCATCTCATTCCTCATTTCTAATACAAGCCTCCCCAGCTCGTGCTCGGCCAAATATTTCAGAAATCGAGTGGAGATCTCTGCCAGGCTTGTGAACAGGCTTTTTTTTTTTCTGGATTACTCCTGCTCGGTGTAAACCGTGAGAGTGTCGAGACTGCAGGAGCAAAGGTCAGCAGTCAATGTGATCAGTGAGTGTCACCACCAGAGAACTGAAAGAATGTGACACATGGAAAATATTCAAGCGGATATGCATAAGCTAAGTTAGTTTTATCGATAAATATAAACCTTTTTTTCTTTAAGTGCTATTTGTCATATTAAATCATGACAAGTCGAAGTCAGAACGCTTACAGATGTTCTCTCAGCTACAAAAACTCTTACAGTTTATATTGTCAGTCGACAATAAGACAAACACGACTTGATTAAAGTCAGTTTAATGCTTTTAGCAGGAGTATTTTTGTTAAAACGGAGAAAAGTGTGGTGTCCTGATGACTTTACCGGAGCTATAAATTATGGGTATGCGGAGACTCCAGATGATTTGCAGATCTGTCAGGGTCAAGTTTTAATGCTTTTACTTTGGCGTGTTGTATTTTCAAATATCAAAGATAAACATTTTAAAAGATAGAAATAATAGGTTTGATTTGGATCGATTCAATTCTGATCTCTAATTTGATTTAATTCCATTTTAAGTCTACACATTTATTTAGAAATGCATTAACAATCTGTATATTTGTTGACATTTGATACAGTTCATAATGTAAAATGTATTAGAGAAATCATGAGATTGCTAATACCATACAGTGTTACATTTAGATAGATTCTCAAACTAAGAAGCTCTAACAATTGTTCTGTCTCTCCTGGAGGACGTTTCAGTTTGGCCACTAGGTGGCGATGATGCTATAGCATTACACCTTATTCCAGAAGAAGAAGAAAATATGAGCAAGAAACTGTTTTGTATGGAAGCCCAAACTGTTCTTAATTAAATAAATAAATACAACATTATTTAATCAAGCAACACTCCAGTAAAAGTCTTTTCAATAAATAATTGACCATTTTATTATGAAATACATTTCATTAAAATTTAAATGGACCATTTTATTATAAAATGTTTTTCATTTTTAGTTTAAAACATCATTTTTATGTTAAAAACATTTCAAAATAAAAATATATATCATAAT
>NC_050535.1:8184535-8206546 GCF_002922805.2 Oryzias melastigma
CCGACATTTGTGTTTGTTTATGAGGGAGAAAATAAAGGAACATTATTTTTATGGTTGAGAATCTTCGTTTCTGGAAACTTTTAATCTTCTGACCGTCCTCGTCGGGAAGTAGTCAGACTGTGATCACGTTCCAGCTTTACAGGAGTCATTCGGGGCTCAATTAAAAAGAGTGCGGGCGGTTTGTCCGAACCTACACTGACCCAAACCTTGATGCGGCACCGACGCGGGTTGGGTCACCAAATCCTGCTGATTGTCCGGTTCCGGGATCGTTCCGTGCACTGGAAACCCTGATATTTCACGACTTTGGAGCCCTTTTTGGGGAGAAGTCCAGCAAAACAGACAAACTACGAACTGTATGTCCAAAATAAATGTATATCCTGATAGGAACGGGTGCATTTCTCGCTAGAAATATGGGCAAAATAAAGATTAGTCCACAAAACATTTTATTCTGAGGGATTTTCCACCGAAAAAGAGTGAATATCCCTCCGTGGCAGAAACTCGAAAGTCACGTTATCAGTCACGTGATCCGGCGCACCTCCGTAGAAATGAATGAGAGAATGAGACGTAGCAATTCCACAATTTAGACCCGTTTCTTGTGAAACTGCTACGTTTTCCCTGTGGACAAACATAGGTTCTGAACGTTTTTGTAGGAGACTGGGTTGCAACTTGACGGGCTGAGTTGCATACTCCCACCTAGTGTTGAGGAGTGTGTACTGCACCATCACGTTGGCTGAAGGAACACTCGATCGATGTAGTTGGTGCTGCTGCTAATGTCTGATTAAAGGAGTAGCCAATCACAAACGTGTCCCCGCCTTGTCTGGTTTGATTGACAGACAGAGTTATTATTCGGAAAAAGCTCATCATGAAATAAATACGTCGTTCTGAAAAACAGCATTGTGAAATAAAAAGGACACTTTGGAAAACAGTAATTTTGAAATAAAAGTTTCAACAAAAGAAACCCCCACATGATTATAATAATATCCAACATGAAAAAAAAATTATTATGATTTATATTTTTATTATGAAATATTTTTAACATAAAAATTATGTTTTAAAGTAAAAATGAAATACATTTCATAATAAAATGGTCAATTATTTATTGAAAAGACTTTTATTGGAGTGTTGCTTGATTAAATAATGTTGCATTTATTTATTTAATTAAGAACAGTTTGGGCTTCCATAGTTTTGGACCACAATTAGTTACTTTAAAGAATTTTGGTAAAATTCATGCCTGTTTGTATATAAAGATCTTCATTTTGTCAACAATGTATGTTTGCGTCAAAAGTGTTAGCATTATGGGAAATCCCATAATAAGTTAAATCTAGCAGACTTTAGCTTTATGCGTTTTATGCTTTTATTGATTTATTAAGCTCAGATCGATTATTCAACTTTTTTTTCTACCCAGTTGGAAGAAATAATGATTGTTTTGACACATTTTATGTTGTTTTGTGATCAATTCTGACTTAAATTATTTTGGAAATTCTTGTTTATACCTTTTTTATTTGTATAGCCGTCCACATTAGCTGCTATATGATCGTAGGACGTCCATTCTAATAAAACTTTTTTTTTTTTTACCCATTTCCAGGTGACCAAGGACGATTTTATGAGCTTCAGCTACATTCTATGCATGGACGATAGCAATTTGAGGTACGTCTGTTTCATCCCCGCTAAAGCCGTGTTTATCAGATCTCACAGATTTGAAAAATGTTGGCGTTGAGGGTCTAGTTTTACACACGAATCGCTTCTTGGGATCAAAACCCAGAGCGAGGTCACGCAGGGCTGTTGACAAGGTTGACAGCGATCCGCGCTGTAGAAGCGGTGGAAGGAAAAAAAAAAAAAAACTGCCTCCTTTTAATGAGCAATATCCTTTCTTAAGCTCTTTCCAAAGGTTAGAGGGGGGGGTATTTTGTGCTACTTTGAACGATCATTTTGAGATCACATGCCTATGGCAGATTTGATCTGTAAGCAGCTTACTGAGTTCTTTGGATGCCTCGTCTTTGCTCTTTAGGCAGATTCTGTCCTCCCCCCTCAAGTTCTTCCTCAGATAGTTCATTTGACCTTATTGTTTTGGAACTTTAATAAAGTCAAATAGATTGAATTCATGTAACTGCTGGACGTTTCTGTCCCAGCTGGTAACGCGTTCTCACCCTATGATCGTGACCGTTACCTAATCCTCATCGAAAAAGAGCTTCAGGTGATGATCTAAAGGTCAAAACCTTCAAGTGTTGCTTTGTTCTTCTGAAGTTCCATCTTTTCTCTTCACAGTGACTTGAACAGAAAAGCGAAATCGGTGAAAAACAGCACCGCAAAGATCGAGCTCCTCGGTTCATATGACCCACAGAATGAGCTCATCATCAAAGACCCGTATTATGTAAGTATTTAGGCCACTTCCAAGGTTTGGGGTTCTTTTTCAAACATTAGGAAAAGTTTAACTTAAAATGTCGGAAATTCATTTGAACCTTTGATTGATAAATGTTGAAACTATTAACCTTAAGTTGCTTGTTGGAGATATATTGTTGAAATGATTCACAGTGACAAGGTTGTTTTCATAGTAGGGCCTGGAATCGATTAAAAAAAAAATAACTAATTAATCGCAATCTGGGAAAAATTAATCACGATTAATTGCTATAATTTTTTTTTTTAGTCTCAGTATTTACCGACCACTCATCTGCAAATAATCACAATATGAAATCACACATGAAACTCCACATTTTGAACATTTATTTTTAATTATTACTGTCAATCAGTTACAAAAAAATCTGATTGATCGCACTTTTTTGTTGCGATTAATCACGATTAATCGCAATTTTATACTAGGTGAGATTTATTTGTATAATTTGGCATCGGACCACGGATCAAATAGTCCACTTTTTGTGGAAAAAGTGATCTAAATCACAAAAATAGCAAGAATAAAGTACTTAAAACTGATTGACTATTAATTTCTTTTGTAAGTTAAAATGGTATAACCGGGATAATACCTGAAGAAATGTTTTAACACACGCCGTGGAAGTCTGAACCGCTGAGTTAAAGCGAAGGACTTTGATTAATTTGTGTTAATACACATAAACACATTAATTTTTTTAAATTAATCGCATGCATTAATGTTCACAGCCCTTATTTATAGACAAGTGTCAATAAAGATTGAACATTTGAATTCGATATTTAATTCTTACAGTGACTACAGGGTGCAAAAATCAAACGCTTCCTTTTTTATATTTCCTTGTCTTCATAATGCTTGGTACTTTGAATAAAAGTTTAACATTATGCATACGTGTCACAGTACTATACAAAGTGTGTTTTAACCTCAAAATATATACAGAATAATTTCAACAAAATTGTAAAAGTAACATTTTCTTCTGCCAGAGAATTTGGGAACTTTTGGCTTCTTTTTCTTCCCTTTCTTGAAAGCGTCGAGTGAAAAAAAAAAAAAATTGAATTAGTTTGAGGTATTTTAATGCCACTTTTTGTGTCATATTTATATAAAGTATTGAATATATATATATATGATTTTACTACCATGTGGTCTAGACTATTATAGTATTTACTTTCTAGCTGTATTACACTCAAATGAATAAAGCACTTGTCCTTGTTTTAAAAATGTTGGCTTCTCACTTTTTTGTGCAGCCATCAACATTTGTGTACTTTTGGAACTCTTCCTGCCAGCTCCTGGACAATCAGTCTGTTTTTTGTAAATACTTTAGACGTTCAGCAGCTCTGAGTTTGGGCTTCCTCGCCAATAACCTCAAGAGCAGCCAAACAATCACTGTCTGGATGAACCGAGACATTTTTTTTTCTCTTTACAGTTGGACCTAAACCTAAAAACAGCTTTCCTACTCTTAATGATTGACGTTTTTGCTTAAAAAATACCCAATAACCTGTTTTGATTCTAACTTTATTTATTTTTTGTCCAATTCGTCAGTTTTGTATATGATTTTTTTTTTAAGCAACAAGATATTTCAATTTTTATTTCAGACATTTCTATTCAAACAACATAAAAATGTGGCTTTAATTTTGGTTATACCTTAACAAACTATATTGTTACGGATTTATCTCAACTAAATGAACCATCAGATGATGAGTTTAAGCATTTTCTGTCATTTCTCTATAAAAAAGAATCGATTGTGTGACAAATTCTTCATTTTTAATAGAAAACAACATTTTAGTGACATTGTTTTCAGTCATTTAAAATAAAATTCAATCCTGCATGAGTTTAATATGCACATCTGCACAGTTAAACGTATCAGTATGGCAGAAAAAATGATATTTCATGAAACTATATTGAAACATTTATTTCAATTAGCAGATTTTAAATGCATTTTTTCCCCCTTCTCTCTTTTTGTGTTGCAGGGGGACGACAAAGACTTTGAGAAGGTCTATGAACAGTGTCTGCGCTGCTGCAGAGCTTTCCTGGAGAAAAACGCCTAACCCACTGCTGAGATTCAAGGAGAAACCTGAAATATCAACCTGATATTGTCATACGAGCACTTACCATTATAGTTAATCAAACCACCGAAAGACTCATATATTTTTGGATTGTTTGAACAAAAGATAAGAGAGTTACAGCTCAAAGTATTTAAAAAAAAGGAAGTTTTGAGGGATTTGTTATTAGAAGTTGTTCATTTTTGCATCTTAAGTTTACAAACTGAAAGTTGTTAAAGAAACGCCTCATAGTAACTTAAATCTTTTAAGCAAACAAATAATAAGCTGGATTTAAAATAAGATTGTAAATTCTTATTGTTGCTTTTGTTAAAAAACTGTTTGAAGACCAAATAATAACTTGTGGAAAAGCTGTTATTTCACTGTAGTTACAATACAAAAATAATTGCTTAAATTAAATGTCCTTTTCAAGTCTTGAAACTGAATTTGAACTTCCTAAAGTAGCAATAAATATTCATTTACAGCAAAAATCTATTTGGATTTGAACAGAGAAATGAAGTAAAGAAATCTGCTGGAATTCCCTCTGCGTGGAGAGTTTTTTTCTTTAACCTTTTAGTGCATTTTATTGCAAAATCTGTTGGAAAAGCTGAAAAATATTCAAACAGTGCTCAAGGAGAGATGAATTTTCATTTTAGTGATGATTAATACTTCTTTAAACAAATTTTCTTTTGTTTTATTTCTTCTCTTTGAGCAATAATTTTCCATAATAACTTTATTTTTTAAATGGCTGAGAGTATAACATTTAGACTAAAATAATGTCAATTTTAGGGACTTTATGGCAGCCAACAAAAACTCATTGATTACACGATAGAGCGGCCAAGTGTTTTGAATTCCCGCCAGCTCTGTTCAGCTGAAACATTTTGTGTTCAAAGCTTTCATCATCCGTGTGAGCTAATGCGTTGTGCTAATGGGTAATCGAGAAATGTGGATATTTTTAATCCAATACTTTCTAAGTTTAACATTCTTGCTTTAAAGCTGTTTTAAAAAGTAAGCATAAAAATTAAATCTTATGCTTCTATTAATCTTAAGTGTAAAAATTTGGGGCTTTAACCCTTTTTGTAGTTGCTAAATTAGTAGATGCGAAAAAATTCATAATTTAATTTGTAAAAATCTTTTAAGATTGTATTATTTGCTGGATTCTAAATATTAAAACTGTCATAACATGGATATTTGTCATTGACAAAGGTAGATAGTTGTGGTTAAATTTAGATAATAATAAATTATGGATATCCTAGATTGTGAAACAATAGAGATGAAGGTGCAAAAAATAGTTGGTTCCCAGCTTTTAGATTTCTAATCTTTATAAGGAAAAATGAGACTAATTAAACATGAAAGACGTAATGGAGGTGCTGAAATAGTCGACTAATTTAATAGCCGATTAGTCGTTACTTTATATCATATGAAGTTGGAGTGTTGTAAAGTTGAAGGTTATAATGGCATTATGCTAGTTTCTTGGGCTATTTTTGAATTTATTATGGTTTTTTAGACTACTTTTGAGCTTAGATAATATTTCAGCTACATGCTAGCCGTTTTAGCTAATTTAGGCTTTTATTTAATTTAGGCTAATATTTAAACGCTACCTATTAAGGCTAAATTAGGCTATTTAAAGGTTTTTTTTTAGGGTATTTTGAAGTTTAGCTATTTTTTAAGCTACATGCTAGCTGTTTTGGCTAATTTAGGTTATTTTGGAGCAAGGCTAAGTTTTAAATGCTAGCTGTTAGGGCTAAATTAGGCTATTTAAAAGTTTTTCTTAGGGTATTTTGAAGTTTAGCTATTTTTTAAGCTGCATGCTAGCTGTTTTAGTTAATTTAGGCTTTTTTAGGCTGTTTTGGAGTAAGGCTAATATTTGAATGCTAACTTTTAGGGATAAATTAGGGTATTTAAATGTTTTTTAAGGGTATTTTGAAGTTTAGCTATTTGTTTAGCTACATGCTAGCTGTTTTGGCTAATTTAGGCTTTCTTATGCTGTTTTGGAGTAAGGCTAATATTTAAACGCTAGCTGTAGGGCTAAATTAGGCTATTTCAAAGGGTTTTTTTTAGGGTATTTTGAAGTTTAGCTATTTTTAAGCTACATGCTTGCTGTTTTGGCTAACCTGTGTTTTTTTTTCAGTTTTTTTAGGCTAATTTGGCATTTAACTAATATGTTAGCTCGCTATCAGCTTCAGCATTTTCAGCTATTAGCCTCAGTGATTTCAACTATCAACTTCAGCGTTTTTACCTAACAATTTTAGCACCTTCAGCAGCCAAATACAGCTTACAGCATTCACACTAGCATTATTGCAGGTAATGCTAAATACAGTATCTAGTTTGTAGCTAGTTTAAAGTTAATGATGACTAAGATGACTGCTTTACATCCAGTTTGCGCATGACCCGATTAGTCAACTAATCGGAACAAATAATCGGTGATTAGTCGACTATTCAAATGATCATTTGTGGCAGCTCTACTGAGGTAAGCAACCGTCTATCTATAGACAAGTGAAGCTTGACCAGGATATTCTGCAAATCTTTGAAATCGTTTTAGTAAAATAAAACAAGAAAACCAAAATCAACATCTTTTTAAGAGCAATTATCCTAATATAAGAGTGATAAACCCACATAGACATATTTATACTAGAATGTAATCACATTAAAGAATTTTGAATCAACATTTATTTTAAATAAAGAAACACTTTGCTCTCTCTGAGTGAGATTCATCTCCTTTTCTTTTTTTTATTTAACGACTGTGAAGCAGCAGTGAAGTCCACCAGATCTGCAGTTCCAGGACTTAGTCCGATCATGTGATCATTCAGGTACATTCCCTCATTTGAGATGGGAATGCAAAAACAAGAAAAAAAACTCTCAAGAAAGAGGAGTCTCATGTCTACCAATCTCATAATTTATTTAAATATATTCACTTTTTTTTAAATATGTATTTTTTTAAACATCCTTTAACTAAATGTCGGTCGTTGATGGAAGCTGGATGGATTTGTGGTATTTCTGTTGACTTATAGTTGTGCAAAAATCCAAAAAGTACACATAATGACACAGATTTACACATCAGGATATTTTGAAAATTCTAATTTTTTCTGCAGTTCTGGATAAAAAAAATCTGAATTAATATAAAACTTTCTCTCTTACTTTAAAACCCAAAAAAGAAAAAATAAATTACGCTCTGAGGACAAATGCTTCCCTTTGTTTTTACATCATCTCTCATGCACAGCTGTCTTGAGGAGTAACCACAGCTTCTTAATCAGTGTCATTACAAACTCTGCTCTATTTCAGCAGCTCTGCTGTAGATTAGCTGGAATTCCTGAACTGTTGTTCTGTTTCCTGACTCATTTTGTTTTTTGTTTTTTTTTACTTTAAAGTTTGTGATCAGACCCTGACATAGACTTCATCTGATAGATTCACTCCACTATCCCGTTAAAGAAGCTCAAATCATAATAGATCCTCCACCCTACCTGACAGTAGGATCAGGTGTGTCCAGGATCTCTTATTTTCAGAAGAAGATGAAGTTTCACTCCAAAATCATTTGCTTTTTATAACAAAAAGATCAATCTAATTAACTTCTAAAGGGAGATTTTGTGTTTTACTTTAATTTGAGATGCATTAACCCAAAGTCATGTCATATGAGGTTGAGTTAAGCTGCTAAGAGAAAAAAAAATATCAATAATTATCAAATTTGTGGTCATTCTGATGTGTAAACCTTTATCAATAACTACATTTTGGTTTTTATGCTACTTGAATCTACAGGAAAGGATTATTTGTGTAGATTCAAGTACAGAAATTCAGTTTTTGTCAATTGTTAAGCAAGAAGTTGGTGACTTCTGGTCACCCATGATTATGAAAACACATCTTTAAATCAGAAGCTTCTGCAGCATTATTGATGGACTCAAACTGGGAAAAAAAAGCTAATCGCTGAAGGCAGATCATTGAAGAAAATGGTAGTTTTCTTTGTTTCAGGAACATGTTTTTGGATTCCAGCAAAGACATAAAGGCCCCTGTTTTCTTTCTCAGTCACTTTTTCCGTGTCCAGTCCTCACTTTCAGCATCTCCACACCAGTCCTGGTCTTGTTGCTCCCACGGTCATGACAGCTGGCCTTTAAGGTCCAGACAGAGTAATGGTTGGCAGCAGTCCACGCCTCAGCTGAAAGGACCTGAGTGAAGGACAATTCGTTGCCTAAAATCTGTCAGGCTTCTCAGATTTAGGCTTTCCTTTAACTGTCCGAGGCACTTTTATCTCCAAAGTGTTTATTTTTTTTTCTTCTGGAGCTTTGTTTTCAGCCTGAAATGAAGGAGACAGATGTTCAGCACAACTTCAGTGATAAATCAAGATTCGACACTAATCTGCTGCTCTCCTTGTGCCACCACACGAGCACAGAACAACGCTGAGAACAAACGGCCGAGTGTTTCCTCAACAGCATGATCAAAGTCTGTGAACTTAAATCCAATTTCCAAGTCGGTTCTGGGCCTTGATTGAGTGGAAAAACAATCTTGAAGTGCAACTTTGAGGAAAATCTGCATCAATTTGTGTTACTTTTGCAGAATTTGCATGATAAGAGGAGCTAAAATGTGTCTCCTTACACGTCAGTTTCCCAGCATGCTCTTGAAACAAATAACTGCCCATGTGTATGTGCTTTAGGAAGCATTAGGTACCTGTGCGTGCTACCCCTCCGTGCACTGTGGGCTTCCTGCCAGCCGCGTGAGTAGTCGTGCACATCTTTTAAAGTCTTTAAAATAAAAAAAAAAGAAAAGGAAATGTCAGTCATTGATGCTGATAAAGTCCTGACATTGACAGGTTTGCAGGTGCTGCTTACATGCTGGTATCGTGCAGTCTCTGGTGTGGTGGTAAACTCTGTACACAGTCTTCCTGCACTTTGGGCTGAAGAAAAGAGGACCTGACAGAAGACAGGACAGAGTGAGGCCTTTTTTTTCTCCTTTCTCTGGCGCATTGACATCTGTTTTATGGTTTTTATTCAAGACTATAACTCAGTTTATAGCATATTAAACTCCTTAAGTCATGCAACATAACTGTCTGTTAAGATACAAAAAATGTTTCTGATTTTAGGGGAAGTCTTACCTGTTATGTGTTTTATGAATTTCTCTTTCTTTCTCAGATCTCTGGGAAATGTAACTGTTGGAAGAGATGGGAGAAACTGTCACGCGCATGTTGGCAACATGAGTCCAATAAAACAGTTAAAGCTTTTGCAGTTGTGCCAGAATGGCTGTAAACATTACAGGAATTAAGGAGATCCAAGGGTTTTACGCATCACTCCAACAGCGATTTCGTGCGTTTTGGAGCATGTTTGATGCGTAATTTCTCCAGCACTCACCGACAGAGTGATTCCCTTTGTCTGCCTTGCTGCGAAAGTCCCTCTGCTCCGCGGACGAGCTCTCAGCCCGCGCCGCGAGCGCCGGCGCTTCCGTTTTCGCGCTGTGGTGGCGTCCCCGGCTGTCCTCCACGTGCCTCATGATCTGTTGCATCCGCCTCAAGTCCAGCCGCGCGTCACCGCGCACCACGGACACCGTGGAGGGCGCGCTCTCGCAGATGTGCTCGGTCAGCGCGCACATCACTAACAGCAGTCCCATGATGGCGTGCCTGCGCGGTCCGCTCATAGTTCCCGTGCGTAAAGTGAGGAGAGGAGGCTTTTTATCTGTGGCACCTGCAGGAGGGAAGATGAAACCCAAGAGTTGAAGGTTCTAAAGTTACAGTAAACTTCAAAAACACACACATATTGCCTTACATTTGCTTTAAAATCATTAAATTATGTTAATTCTGCGCTAAAATCCTTTCAAATTTACAAGGAGGTCACCGTGGAACACAGTTTTTGCATCCAAAATGTTTTCAATCAAATGTTAAGTTTACTTTACCTTTAAAAATAGAGTCCCGTTGACTTAGAATAGAAAATAAATGAATTATTTGATGTTTCTCCTGTTCAGATGTCTCTTCTTGGGTCGTATTTGTCTTGAGATCCAACTTTAAAAGTCATGCGTCTCCGAGCATCCGTCAGAGCGCACGGAGAGCGCGCAAACAGCCCAAATCCAGCGCGCGTCCTCGCAGAGCCCCGTCCGCCTTGCTTGAAGCTCACTTTTTAAAGAAGTTTCTCCCCGGGATGGAGGTCACTCGCATCAAACAACAGGCGCACCTGGAGTGGAAAGAAAGTCCGCGCGAGTTGACTGACCATCACTTGAAGGCTGTGTCAAGTTTTCTGCGCCCCCCTCCTTTCTGTTACTCCATTATATGTGCGAGACGCGGTTACAGGAAGCGTCTTCCTCCACTAATACTTCCACTGAAATTTCCAATCAGCCCAGCGCGCAGCGCAGATACCAACATCTTAGTGGAAATTCTCCCATATCCTTCTTGCGATCCTCATAACCTCATTTAGAGCAGTCGTGCGCTTTACATCCATAATGGAAACCCAATTATCTACCTTTTAAGATGATTCTTTGAAAATGTGAGATGTTTGGAGACCGAATTGTCTGCAGTTTCTGTTCAGAGCTCATGGAGATGAGGTCTGCAAATAGGGAGCTGAGGTTGAAACAGCTTTATAAAAAAAAAAAAAAAAAAAAAAAAGTCAGGGCGTACAAGGGGGCTTCCATGCCCACCCCTTCAAACCTCTCAGACTTCCCAAGTCCTTCCAGTCTATTCGAGACGTGCAGACCTGGAAATTGTGCTACTGAAGTCCAGCCTTTTTATTGAAGTGGAGCCAAAGTTCTGCACTCTTTACGAAACCACCTATATTGCGCATACTTTCCTGTTTTGTCATAATCGGATTATTGCACTCCTATAAATAGGAGGTTATTTCAGAGTAACGTGACTGTCCTGTGGCGTTCAGTAGAATTTGGTGCTGAAAGGACAGCGCGCGCGGCCACCCTGCTCCAAACGATGAACGGAAAAACTCCAAATTCCAGTGAGAAATCACATCATTTTGACTTTTATTTAAGTTAATTAGATTTTTTGGCACAAATGAAGACTTCACCATGGGTGAGAACGGAGTGGTTGATTATTTTAAGATGCAAATCGTTAAATTAGCAACAAAAAAATCTTAATTTAAGACACAATTCAGGTGTTTCACATTAGAAGAAGAAAAAAAATGAAAATACTTAATTTATATAAGTTCAAAAGGTTCAATAGGGGGCGTCCTTCTGCAATGTTTTGTCTCAAAATCAAACCTTCAAACAAACACATTGAAGACTCAAGTTACAAAACAAGATCCATGTCTGTAGGTCTAAGAACTTACAGTAAAAATAAACGAAAAGCAAAAAAACTGTTAACATGTTTGCAGAAATTGGTGGAAAAATAATGGGAAGTATTCCTGTCAGGGGTCTGGCTTGGAGGTCAGGAGAAACTCCACAGCTTTGCTGCTGGAAATGTTTAAAAAAATCCTTTCTGCGTTTCATTTTAATCAGAAATCATCTCTTCATTTGTTGAATTGACCATAAATAACCTTGTTTAACCTACTTTTTAATGTCTTGCTCAGTAATTTGACCCCAAAGCTTTCTCCTGGTCGGGCGGTCTAAACGTGTCAGATTGTGATTCTAAGTAAACCTCATGTGGAGAACCTCACAGGCGAGGTGCAGCTGATTGTCTCACTTTCTCTTTCCTCCCGACACGTTTCTTCTAAAAGGCTGTTTAATGAATTAATCATAGGAGGATGTGTCCGTCTTTCCAAGAACGTGACGATTTTTGGTAAAGTCGTATTGGTGAACTGATTTTCCTGAAAGCTATAGTGTGATTTATGTCAGAATCGAACCGATTTCCATTCGGATCTGGGTCGGATCTGCACATGTTCAAATGTTTTTTATTAGTAGCAGCTTATGCTGTCGAGTCAAGCTGAGATGAAATGCAAGCAACAAGTTTGAGTTTCACTTCCTCACTCTGTGCTGTTTGAACCCTCTCTGGAATCATAAAAGCCTTTGTTTTCTTCTTTTTTTTCCCACATACGTGGAAGTTCTCTTTGAGAATAGTTGCTCCCAAGCGGTCGTGACCTGAAACCACCCTGGATGTGAGTGCTGAAGCAGACGGTGTTGAGTGAAAGAGGAGCACGAGAAATTGGCAGATGCGTTGAGAAGGAAAACAACACGTTAGTAACCAGAAAACAAACTAAAGTTGGTCCAAAAGCAGGTACTAAGAAATGTAGTTACCATCCATTTGACCCAATTATTGCTGTTTGACCTCCATCTATCTCCTGGCACAGAGTTGCTGTTACCTTTCAGGTTTGAGATTTTTATGAATGAATGCAACTCCTTACTCACTCTCTTCTTGTAAAGCAAACTGGAGCCCACATTACCATCAGTTTGGACCAATTTCTGAGTTCTACGTTCACCATAGAACATGTAAACTCCACCATCCATCCATCCATCCATTTTCTTGACCGCTTCCTCCCTTTCGGGGTCGCGGGGTGCCGGAGCCTATCCCGGCTACTGAAGGGCGAAGGCGGGGTACACCCTGGACAGGTCGCCAGTCTGTCGCAGGGCCTCAATCACACACACATCCACTCTCACAATCACACCTAGGGGCAATTTAGAGTCATCAATTAACCTATGAAGCATGTTTTTGGACGGTGGGAGGAAGCCGGAGTCCCCGGTGAAAACCCACGCATGCACGGGGAGAACATGCAAACTCCACACAGAAAGGTCCCAGCCGGGAGTCGAACCGGGGCCTTCTCGCTGTGAGGCGAGAGCGCTAACCACTTGCGCCACCGTGCAGCCCCTAGTCGAACCGGGGCCTTCTCGCTGTGAGGCGAGAGCGCTAACCACTAAACTCCACCAAAAAAGAAAAAAAAACGTGTTTTAATACCAGGATTTTCTCACTATTTGGCAACGAGGCCACACAGCACACCTGAGAATCCCGACTCATTGGTTGTGAAATGGTCACGCATTTCTTCTTTGAGTTTCTTTTTATCTTCCAAGATCTACATGTGTGTCCCTCTGCCGACCGATCCTCAGAATGGGATTAACACGTTGGCGGAGCGTTTAAAAATCCTTAATCTCCTGGAAAAGTTGCATTTTGTTGTTTGATCAGATTCCATTTTAGCCCAGAGATGAGACATTATGCTAAAACTGAGTCAGACTTTTCTGTCTTTTGTGGGTTTAGATTTTAGACCATTGTAGGTTTAAGTTTTAGACCACGGGCGTCAAACTCAATCGCACAAGGGGTCAAAATCCAAAACACACTTTAGGTCGCGGACTGAACAGGAATAACATTTATTGAACACTATAAAACGAAATTTTTCAAACTTTAACACCATAACTTTTTAACATAATTATGAACTAGATATATAGCATTAGTTGCGATAATGCTAGTGTGAATGCTGTGAGCTGAATTTGACAGCTGAAGATGCTAAATGGATAGCTAAAAATGCTTAAGTGCTTCACACATAATATATAATAATAACAATAATAATAATAGTAATATCAAAGTCTTCAATCAATTAAAATGTATTATATGTATAGCACTTTATTAAGTGGGAGCTGAACAAATTCACCTTTAAAAAAAAGATACAATAAAAGAAATTGAACAATTAAAGCAATGAAACAATAAAAGTTAACAACCTGTTAAAATTCCTTAACCTCGGTTCTCAGGCTATTTTTGCCATGAACAAAAGCAAAAAATATAAAAAGAACCAAGCACCTCTCAAAATGTGTTGTTTTTTTACGTTTGACAGAAGTTCAAATAACTTTTTTTCAAAATAAAAGACGCTCTGTGCCAAACAGGATCATCTCAGTGCAGCTCTGGAGATTTATTAACCAATGTTGTACAGCATAAGATAATATGTGCTTTTAACTCATAGAATATTAAACTTTTTACCAAAGTTTTGCTTTGCATATAAAATCTGTTCATTCTGGAGGTAGAGTTGATCAAACAAGATGTCTTCAGGTCAACAGGATGTGAAAACCTACATAGTTTATCATCTATGTGCACCTCAGTCATCTATAATTTATAAATCTAACTAATCTACATTTAATAAGTGCTAATTATATAATCTTTACTTAAAAAATGCTATTTTATTTATTAATTTATTTGTTCTTTTTTCTCCTCTTTGTCCTCAGTAGTCTTACACTGCTGGGTTTTGTTATTTTAGTTTGGTAGTCTTAGTTTGCAGGCTTTGTTTATTTGTTTTCTTTAGGTAGTTTTGGTTTGGAGCTGCTGACTCCGACGGTCGACATGTTTGGGTCAGCGGTCTCCATGATTTATTTTATGTTTGACCAATAAGGAGCCACCATGGAGAGATAAAAGATCCACATGTGGGTCTGGATCTGGAGGTTATCGACCTCTGGTCTACAATAAAAAGAGAACGGAGATTTAAAACCATCCAAAATCTGTTTGTCATCCCAGTGTGTGCATAAACCTTTACTGAACCAAAAAATATAGTTTTTTAAAGAAAAAAATATCATTTTTAAAGATTAATTTCCATAATCAGGAGTTTTTACAAATTTCCGTGCATGTAAAGTCTAAAGTTTAAAGTTTTTATGGTCTGTTGGTATTAAAAACAAAAAAAGAACATCACAATACAGAAAATGATTGGATATATTTCACTTAAAAATACATTTTTTGGTGTTATCTTGCTTTAATAAACTTTCATTTTTGTTTATGTCATGTTGTCAGAATCCAAATCAATTATGTTTCCATACATATTGTAAAAATTTGACTTACTTGGGTGCAAACTTGGCACTTTTTGACATTCATTTAAGTTTTCGCTTTTAACAATCCCAAATATATATCACTGAAAATCACATATTATAATATGACAAACAGATTGAAGGGAAAAGTTGGAGAATGAATGTCAGTATTTATCTTTTGTACAACATTTTGGCTTCTTCTTCCAGATAAAAGTTGGGTTTTATTTAACAATTGAGGAATAACAATCCTGATTTTACATTTACGAAACATGTCAAAAAAGATTTATATTTACAAGGTTTTGTACGTATTCTTAAATCTGGCTCTACATGAAAACTGAAGAGCTGTTTTAGACTAAACCATAATGTGCCTAAAATCACCCTGTTGTCTGGATTTCATCCTTCTAACTCTGGAAACAACAGTTAGGAAGCAGCAAGGGATCCCCGCCGGAGCCAATGCTGTCCTGCGTCGTTTCTTTTGATCATCCTGCACTTTTTTATCCCCTCTTTTCTTTGCATGATAACTCCTTTGCTTTTATCTTTCTATCATCCCACTGTGAGATATTTGGGCTGAACACCACGTTCTGGTCATTAGAAAAGATCGGAAATCTGTCTTTAGCCAAAAACGGGAACAAGCAATTGTTTAAAGCACGCTATTACAATCTTTTAAAATTGCTAACACATTTTTTGAAATTTTCAACCTATTATAAAAAAATTATAATAATAAATCAAATATTCAAATACAAAAAAATATCTTTCCGGGCAGAAAAATTCATTTCTCTTAGTAAATATTTTAAATTCACACGTTTAGATGACTTAACTAAACATGTCAAATTAAGTAAAATGATCTCAAAGTTTTTGTAAAAATTCACAGAAATGTCAGAAAAAAGCAAATACTGATGTTTTAAAGTTCGTCTTTCTTCTCCTTCAGACCAACATTTGTGTTTTAATCAGTCTTTATAAATCCCAATTTTATGAACAATTTTCACTAATCTGTGCTGTAACTTTCAAACTGTTGCTTCCTGTGGTCAATTTTATCTTCCACAACATCTTGATTAATAGTGCAAAGAGAATTGCTCCCCCATTATTCAACCAATTAAAAAAATATGTTTGAATTGCTGGAGTAAGGGATAATATAGCCAGATGTTTTGATATTCTGAATTCTATCTTGGCTTTTTATCCCTGGTTTTATTGCGTTCATTATCTGTGGAGGGTAGAAATGCGTCTCACACCCATGTGTGTTTTCTGCTGCCACACTGTTTACATGGTATTCTGTACAAGAAGAATCTAAACTATTTCAAGTTTTCCAGTGCACTTTATTGTTCTTAAAAACAAAAAAAAAACTAATATAATATAAAATATGGCAGCAAATGTGGTGTCAGAGGATCTTAATGCTGTAAAAAGATTTGTTTGACTTTGATAAATTGACCAAAACGTGACAAAACTAAACAGAAAAGTGAAGAGTTGATCGATTAACAGAAATGCATTATGGGAAATGCAAAGTGAAAGGCATCAAATATTGCAAAAGATACCCTTAATTATTAATTAATGCCATTGAGGAATTGTAAAATCTAATTTGCTTTAAGGCTCTGCAGTGACCTGTGTGTGCCTACCTTCACCCAACAACAACTAGGATAGGCTCCAGCAACCATGTGACTCTGAAAGCCACTCAGCAGATTGAGGAGATGGATGTAAATTCTTTTTTTTTTTTTCATTAACAGCAGAGTTTTGTGTGTTTATTTAGACAATCTGCCTCCCGCTACTTTTGTTTTTGCACCAGCTTCAAACAGGAAGTTTGTATCGTCTCGCGGCAGCTGAGTTTTCGATAGTTTTATTGATTTCATACTTCAGACACAATCAGGAGTTTAGATTTAATACAATAAATGTGTTTTTAAAACAAGAACTGTTGATTTTTTTATTCAAAGTTGACTAGAATAAAGGCTCTTCTGTTTAAAAAATGAAAAATATTTATTTTGCCAAAAAGATAAAAAAAAAAAAAAATAACAGACCTGTTACCACAAGATTTAAAAAAAAGATTCAAAATTGTCTAAAAATGCTAAAAGTATTTTTTTTAAACATTTTTAAATGCAGACAGTTAAAAAAATATGACAGAAAACAGGATATTTTGTAAATATTATAGGAAATTCTTCTTTCCTATAATCTGAATAGAAATTCTTCTTTTTCTGTTTTATAAAATTGCATTTATTTCTATTTTATTTTATTTTTTTCAATATATTTCAGAATTTTAATTTTAAAATTTGTGTTGCAATTATTTAAGCCTTTTATTCTGTTGTGTGCCTTAATTTGGTTAATACGTGTACACCATTGTTGTGGCTTGGTTCTTAAGTGGTATAAAACTAAAACTTTTAGAATTGAGTTGATTCTAAAAATAATTAATTTTTACCGTAGGACAATTATTTTTTACATCATCTTTAATGTTGTTTCCTGTTTCACTGACTATTACACAATATCCAAAAGGATTATTAGACAGTGGGGAAATGGTTAAAGTAGAAAGACATTTTAAATCTCTTTAGCCAGATGCTGCTCTCCCAGCTTTTAATTTGAAAAGCTGCAGAATTACCACAGTTATAAATAACCGAATTGGTGGATTTATTTCCTAGAAAGAAAACGTTGAGATGCTTCACATCAGTGTCATGGTTGATCGACTGCTGCCTACATTTAATTTTGGATCCATTATGATCAACCGGACATCTGTTTGTTCCGCTTTTGTTTCCACATATATGGTCATATTTGTTCATCTGGTCATTGTTCTGCAGGCCAATGAGGATAGCCTTTCATTCAGCAGCGTTTCATGCTTGAAAAATCCCTTTTTTATGAGGTGAATCTTGTAAAAATGATGAATTCCCTCCACAGAACACTCCAACTCAGGATAGGTGACATGCAGAAAAAGTCATAGTAAGACAAGCATGAAATGAAGTCAGTTCAGTGTTTGTAAAAGGAAATGTCTTTTTATGCGTTTGTGTTCATTGAACATTGTGCTCTTGAATGTGAACAGCATCACTGTCAGAACAGGAGCAGCTTTTAAAGGGAAGACTCAGAGAAGTACATTTCTAAGAGATATGGTAATAGATCCAAGATGATAATTAATTCATAGAAAGACTGTTCTTTGACTGCATTCTCAAGAAAAAGGCCTCACCATCTGTGTGCGGAAAATGCACTCAGGCAGGGATCAGTTACTGTAGCTGCAGCCATCGACCAGCCGCCAGTTCCCTGGAAGGATTGTGGTACTTACCATTATGTGTCGTCACAACTTTCCTAGATTACATTATCTGTAAAGAAATCCAACAAGCCTTTTGATTTCCACATTGAGAGAAAACAAGTTTTGAGTCATAATTTAATCAATATTGATCAAGTAGGCTGCAGCTTTGGACTATTCTTTTATTTAAATCTTAATTTTTGCAAATTTTCAGAAAACAGGCTTTTATTAAAGACAAATTCTTTGCGTGTGTGTTTTTTTTAATTTTTTGGGCAGAAATAATGCGATTTTTAAGAAGTGAAATCTAGCTTAATTGAACTTTATTTATCTCACAAGAAGTAATTTATTCATTATGCTCAAAGAAAAATCAAGTAACAGTACAAGTACAGCTCACCGAATATCTGAGCAAACAAACAACTAAGTAAATAGGTAAATAACTGAGAAAATTACAACTCGTTGCTACCGTTAAATCGGATTATTTAAGTTCCAAATCATGATTAAGGTCAATTGAAAAGAATATTCAAAGTGGAAGACATCAGGAAAAGACAAAAAAAGTAAGATTGTGATCATCCTGATTGGCCCAATTCATTAAAATAAAGCAAAATTAAATTAACAACCGATCTTCAATGTGAAAAGAATCTTCAGCTTCATGACTCGCAGCATTCATTAGGACAGGGGTCTGCAACCTGCTGCAGTAAAAGAGCAAAATGGGCCTTTTTCTTACTGATCAGAACCAAGTTGGAGCTACAAAGTCTTCTTTTACCATACAAGAAAATGTAATAGTGCTTTGCTTTGTTGCTTTTATAATAAATATGATTTTTTTTGATTGGATAAAACAAAAATGTAAAGAAAAACTTCTACTTTTGACAGAAGTTCGCATGAAGTCCTTTCAAAATAAAAGATGCCATGTGCCAGAAAGGTTTTAAACAACTCAAGACAAGAAAATGACGTTTTATCCTGTTATACCTTTGGTGACTTTTGGTTGAAATCTATACATTCTGAGCAAAGTGTTGAGAAAACAAGGCCGTGTGGGATCTAAAAACCTGGATTATCTTATTTCTAGGTGCACCTCAGCCATAAATTTATAAACTTTGCTAATCTAAATTAAATCAATGCTAATTTGGTACTATTAAAAATGACTATTTTTTAATTTTTCTTCAACCAGTGAACCACTATAGTTGAGTAAAAGAGCCACACAGCTTGCAGACCTCTTCTTTAAGGTCAAACCTAATTTTTTTTACCAACTTTGTTTCCCATTTATGCTTTGGAAATGTTAGTGACAACCATCTGTTTTGTCACATCTGTATTAGCACAATTTTATAAAATAGGAAACATGTCTTATATGATTCTCTCTATTAAAAGAAATGTTTAGAACCCATCACGTTATTATTTTTGGACTATTTTAAAGTAGAAACAGACATAAAAACACTGCTGTTTTCTGAGTGTAGATCAACAAAGTTTTTGTAAACTGACTGGAATGCTATTAAAGTGCTAATCCAGATTAGGACAAACTCTTAGCCATTAAGGAAAAATTGTTTATTTTGTTTTTCACAACTTCCACTTGTTTGATCACAACAACACTGCAGTCGGCACCATGGCAGCACTCATATTAATCCAAACGAAGGTGCTTAGTTCAATTAGACACAGGCTTCACGGGGATTACAGGTTAACAGTTAATCTCCTTTTTACAATGTGCAACCACATGAAGGATCAGACAGGTTTAGATGAGGTCAATTATATCCGCTTAAAAGTAGTCAGAAAGTGAAAAAACAGGAAAAAAAAAAGATTCCAGGAGACCTTGAATGCACCTCAAGGGAAGTCTCACTTTTACTTTCCTCCAGATATTTTTTACATTTTATCATTTATGGCGAAGTGTGTCATATAAACCGCTTTACGTATCTTTATTTATAATATTGAAACACTTGATGACACAGTTCCCGTCCTTCCTTTTTTCCTCATTCCCCTCACTCGCATGGGAATACAGAGTTCCGGTTACATTGTGATCCTGATGACAGAGGGACCTTGTGACCTCACGCATGAAAGCTGATATTGTGTAATGCATCCTCACTGACCTGACGTGATCACACACAGCAAAATAAAAGCTTATTATTGAGCATCATGCTTTGGCAGAATGAAAATAAAAAGGTAAATAGTCTAAAATACCAACTAATAGTGAAATAAATCATTTTACCAGAGTGTAAATCTAGTCTTTTGTTGAATTGGTAACACTATGAAATAATAATTGCTGAGGGGAGAAAATTGATTAAAAATTGTAAGAAAATACATAAATAAATTGAACACACTTTCTTTGTGATATAAACATGCTTTCTACTCACAAATAAACCACTTTCACCAGAGAACCAGTAAAATGAAGATAAAGATAAATAGCTTTTTTTCCTTCCTGGAAATGGCTGAAACTGAGATACAGCTTTGCTATTTTTAGTTTGTAAAAGTAAATCACATGTGATGCATTTGTAGGGATGCTAACAGTTAGTGCTGCCACAAACGATTATTTTAATAGTCAGCTAATCACCGAAAATTTTTTCCGATTAGTCGACTAATCGGGTCGTGCGCAAACTAGATGTAAAGCACATCTTAACCATTATAAACTAACTTTAAAAAGTAGATATGTAGCATTAGCTGCTAGTGTGAATGCTGTAAGCTAAACACTGAAGCTGAAAACCTGTTAAAATATTAGCTATTTGGCAAATTAGCCTAAAAAACTGGAAAAAAAATCCTAAGTTAGCCAAAACAGCTAGCTTGCAAACGAAACATTAGCTAAACTTCAAAATGGTCTAAAAAACAAAAAAGCTTAAATTAGCCAAACTAGCTAGCATGCACCTGAAACATTAGCTAAACTCCGAATTAGCCTAAAAAACAGAAAAAATCTTAACTTAGCTAAATAGTTAGCATGGTGCTAAAATATTAGCTAAACTCCAAATTAGCCCAAATAACCTTAATTAATGCCAAAATAATTAAAAAACTAGCAGAATGTCATCATAACTTTCAATTTTACTACACTCTAACTCCATATAATATAAAGTAACGACTAATCGACTATTAAATTAGTCATCTACTATTTTAATAGTCAATTAGTCGTCGATTAATCGACTAATCTTGGCAGGCCAACAAACAGTTTACATATCTGAGATAACAGAAGAAGGCGTTTTTTAAAAGCTGCTCAGCATTGTGGGTAATCATTTCCACTGTTATATACATGCAAAAGTTGTAGATTTTCAAGTGTCCATCCATCACAGTCATTTTTAAAAGATCCTAAGGCATTTTACTTTCCTCACTTGTGCTAAGATGACATGTTTAGTTGGTGTTTAAAGACCATCTACTGTTAAAATTGTGTTTTTAATATGTTTCTTGAAGCTTATTTCCAATGTTAGAGGACATTTCTTAAGAGATTTAAGCTTAAAATTGCATTTTTGAGTGTTTTTCAAATCGAAAAATGCAAAAAAAAAATAAATAAATAAAGTAATTTGATCAAGTGAGTCCAAATTCCTTCCCTACTCTCACTATATTGTGTGTTTGCCATTTTGTCGTGCTGTCTGAATGTACAATTCCAAAAGTGAGTTCCCACAAGTCCTTGCAAGAAACTAGTGTGCTTCAATGCTCATTACATTAGTGAATATAGACCACAATGCATTGCATTTGGAAAATTTTTGTGAAAAAAAAAACAGTTTAAGTGTAATTCTTTTATAAACACTCAACATTATCATCATCAGACATCATAAGATATTTGTAGTGATTAG